>NC_087212.1:17151108-17161108 GCF_015104395.2 Macrobrachium nipponense
TCGCATTATAGAGTCAAACCTCTATATTATCAATTACCGAAATGTTAATGAAGATTTTAGAAATATCATTCCTCTGAATTTGCATTTCTAGTATTAATACCTTGTATATTAATTACGTTAATAGCTATATTTCTCAAAACACAAAAACGAACTGGTGGCTGCATTATAAGAAATGTGGTTGTAAATACACAACATTTAACTTGTTTTTCAAGCAATGCCATCTGATTAGTTTTTAATTTAGTTTCAACGTATTATATTCCATTCTGTGCAAGGATGACTGATGCAAGGTTAATGTGAAAAGGAAAGAAATAAAATGTCCAAAGTTGCTAAACTTTTACCTCATTGTGAAGAAAAAAGGGGCTGCCCTAAACCAGGGCATTACAGGAACTAGGAAATGAAGTTCCCTCATTGATGTGCAAATAAAAGGAGATCAAACCACCGAGCCGACCAGTTCATTATCTCCACACCGCACAAGCAAGCATGAAAACATGTACATAAAGGCGACTTGACGACAGGATTCAGCGGATTAAAACCTCCAGTAAGAAACGGATTATTGTTCATATGAACACTGCAGGGAAGAGAGAGAGAGAGATGAGAGAGAGAGAGAGAGAGAGAGAGAGAGAGAGAGAGAGAGAGAGAGAGAGAGACTTAATAAAATGACGTATAGTAAAGTTTCTAAAGAAAAACATTAATGATCATCAAAATTTCTAATACATTCACCAAGACACTACCAGTCTGAAATGTACAGCAAGTGGGTACATCACACAATCTTTATTCTTCCGTTAAAGGTGTTGGGGGGGGGGGGGGGGGGAGGGGGGGGGGGGGGGGGGGGGGGGGGGGGGGGGGGGATGGGAGGGACAAGACACTCAGTTATTGTCAACATATAATGTACTAATAAGGTTCTCAGCTGATTCAAAAGGCAGAAAAAGAAGCCATCCTAACTAGCATGGTACAGCTAAGTTCAGAACTGATGCTACGGGACAGAATAGGAATTTCGTTCAAAATTCACTAGCTAGCAACTAACATGCTCCATATTTGTCTAATATTTCAATGCGAAAACACGATTATTGCATACAATAAGGCCGTGATATATTTCATAAGAGTGAAATCTGTCATATATTGCAAATGTCTAGAGTTGGGAAGAGTTGAAGAAATCGTGAACATTTATATAAAGATTGATATTTGAATGGTGGGGGGGAGAGACATGTATGGGGTTTAAAATAATCATAATGGGAACGAGAAGACTAGAAAGGTAACGAGTAGCAAGAGTTGGTGTAAAGACAGAAGCAGATGTAGCACTGTTAACAAGAACAACAGTACAGCCAGACCAGGTCACTTAACTCAGCTTTCAAGCAGCTGTGAAATAAAGTATAAGTTTTATAACAAACTGCAGCTTTTGAGAAGCGCCATCAAAATTTCTTCGAATATCTTGCTTCACTATACTGCTACAATAAACCATACTAAGATTAAGAAAAATTCATCTTAAATTCAGTTCAGGAAAGAATGTTTGTTTGAATGATTAAATACGCATATTGTAATGAACAGTCTGCGTTAAGTGCTGATTTTTTATTAGATAAAGCAGACATTTCTTAACGGAAGATACTGTACTTTTTACATTCATAAATAATTAGAATCAATAATTGCCTGACGTGTTTGCAGAAATGTGACATAAAAGTGATCTTAACACCAAGGCTTCCAAACCATACATGAAAATTGTAAGAATGGAATGGATTATTTCATGAACACTCACCACAACAATCGAAAAGTGGTCAAAGTGGGAAAGAATGATAATTAACGAACAGAGCAATATTGAAAATAATCGGGGTGGCGATATTGGTAAACTTACTACATCTCTCAGTCAACTGAGGTTTCAAGAAATACAAAGCAACCAAGTTATCACGAACTTTGTAAAACTACGAAAAGTTTAGCTTTCTGCATGTGAAGATAAACATCAACAAAAGGCTTTGAAAGGCACCTTTTTAAGAGAAAATATCTAATAGTGAATAACTGACGATAAGTATGTCGAATTTACTCTCTCAAACTGGATGCTGGTTACCATGGTGATGACCAAGAGTAAACAAGAGTTGTCATATATTGATCGGATGAATCACAATTGGAGCACTACACACTCTCTCTTCTCTCTCTCTCTCTCTCTCTCTCTCTCTCTCTCTCTCTCTCAAAATAAAGTATTAAAGGTTACAGCAGACACAGGGAAAAATAAGTACGCTAATGATCAAAATGAAACCACAAAATATAAAGGTTCCAACCAAAATGGAACGCCCATAAGTTAAGAATGCAATTAGATATAAAACTTACGCAGACCGATGTAAGAGACTCATATATAAATACATTCATACACAATATATATATATATATATATATATATATATATATATATATATATATATATATATATATATACATAAATGTGTATATATGTATATATATACGTACATATACATATATAAATATATAAATTAGGGATGAAAGGACCGACCCAATAATTCTGGGTAAGAAAACAGTGAGATAAAAATCAGGAAATAAAAAACGAGGAGTGACTCCAAAAGACCAAAAAACCAGAATAAAGAAACAGCGGAATCTTCTCTGGAAATAACCTGATTTAGATGTGTCACATATGACCGTAACTCAATAATGAAAATACGCTCTTACCTCTGCTACCTCCCCTTCTGCCATCAATACATACGCCGTCTCTCTCTCTCTCTCTCTCTCTCACTCTTCCTGGTTGTGAAATACCTAAAATGATTTTCCTTTCATAATATCCTTATATCAACCTGAAAGACAATAGGAATAAGGACATATCACTGATTATTAATTTGATATACAGACGATGGTAAGATTGTAAGTTAGATCTTATAAAAAAAGATAGAATATCAGAGTCGACCTTTAAGCACAATGTATTCTGACCCCCATTACAATTCACTGGCTTACTTACAAGTTAACAAGTTCCTTGAGCGCTTTAGTTAACAAGCTCAAACTACTCCTTTGCCGGTATTGCAAAAACTCTCATGGCACAGTAAAATAATTTTGGAAATATCTTACAAGTACATCGTTTTCACAGTTAACAGGACTGGCAAAATATAACTAACAATACGAGATGAAACAAGATTCAATTGTGAAACGTTATAGCTTAAAAGTAAGTTCATTTACTAACTTTAAAAAACTACTCTTAAAATTTCGAACACTCGTTAATTTAATGAAGATTTTACCTGGATATATATTTAATGATTCCGCTGCTCACGACATTTACATAAGAAGGACAAAAATAAATTCCCATTTTGAAAGAAACAAGCGAAACGGGGCACTATCAAACGAAAACAAGAAACAAGCGAAACGGGGCACTATCAAACGAAAACAAGAAACAAGCGAAACGGGGCACTATCAAACGAAAACAAGAAACAAGCGAAACGGGGCACTATCAAACGAAAACGTATTGATACCGGAATATTTTCCATGATACCCATTTTCCATGGTCAGGAAAGCAGTCAAGTGACAGTAGCGATTCAAGTGTCAGGAGCATATCTATAAAATAATATTACCACAGAACTTCTAAGCCTCCTTGAGCCGCTACAGCGGCAGCCAGAAGAAAGAGTCCAGAGTGGCTGGATAACCGAGTCTCTGTCTAACGAGACCAGACACTAAAATATGGGATGGGACGTCTCGGAAGGGGAGGCAGATTAGAGGGGAGTTGAAGACGAATAAGAGGGGAAAGAATGGACAAAATAACAAATCAAAGAGGGGAAACTTAATAAGGGGCGAAATAAAAAATATATAAATATAATATAGATATATATATATATATATAGATATATATATATATATATATATATATATATATATATATATGTGTGTGTGTGTGTGTGTGTGTGTTATTTCCATATAAGGGTGGCTCCAGAGATAAATAGATAATGGTTACTTCCACATTCATACTTTTAACTGTTAACTCTCTGATGAACCTTGCGTCAACAAGGCTTTTACACTAGCTGCTTCATACAATTAAACAGGAGACTCATTCATCTCTAGGATGAAGACGATATCATATTTCATGGATTTTATGGCCGTTCCTTACCAATTCCTCTTCTCCATCTCTTCATTATTTTGTAGTGTTCTCTTTCACTCACTTCACCAATCCACCGGCCTCCAATTCTTTATGCATGACCGAACCATTTAAGAAAACTGTCCTTTCTCTACCTAATTTTAAATTATTTTTTTGCTACTTCTATGTATCTCAGTATTTATCACAATTTCAGTTCTTTTTAGGACAAAACCACACACAGCTTTGTACTTTTACTTTCAAACTCTTCACTCAATAGTTTGATTATCAACACTTCCTCCGAATATTCTCTTCCTTATCTGAAACCACGCTACTGTTCCTTTAAATGGGGGTGACCCTCTTCCCTAGAGTCACAATCTCTTTACTGCCTTCATGATACCATTAAATAAAACTATACCATTTATGACATGCAGGATTGAACGCAAATCACAAAATACTAAGAAATCACAAAAGTAAGCATGTGATTTTGTTGATTAGCTGAAGCCATCGGGAAAGTTTAAAACAGTGTGCCAGAGTGCCAAGTACTTTCGTGTATTTAACACATCTTCTTGGCACAAAGTACTTGGCACTCTGTCTTTACTTTTTCAAACTTTGCTGGTGGCTTCAGCTAATATTTATACATATATATATATATATACATATAGTATATATATATATATATATATATATATATATATATACATATATATATATATATATATATATATATATATTATATATATATATATATATATACATATAAAATCTTATATAAGGTGCACTACGCAGAGAATAAATACATCTCAGCCAATATTTTCTAAGGACTTGAAAACCTTTAAATAAAAAGAACGCAAAGGTATGTGTATTTGCTGTTTATATCCCCGTAGCTAATTGGTTATACTTTTGTATGGGTTTCTGCCTTTGGTAACGGCGGCGGAAATTGGATTTATGGGAAAAAAATCCGAATGGGGTCAACCCTCAGACAAAGAAACTTAGCGTTAGGGTTAGTTTGATATCTCTGCGTTGGCGGAATTAATAACGAAATGATTCACAAAACCGCCCATGTCTCAGAATACTATTTTACATAGTATCACGGTTGATGAGCTCATTATTTTTGGTTTTCAATCTACCTGACATCTGAACCCTGTGTAGAAACAACCAAAGTTCATTATGACACCCAATAAAAACACGTGTTTATACATATATAATATATATTATTTGGCATAAAGCCATATTATCTCCGATAAGGATTTTCTTGATTTCGTTGCCCTGAATTTTTCTGTATTTCCCTTTGCTAAGTTTTTACTTCTTCCTAATGAACACCATACTCTTTGGAAGCTTGAATTTCGAGTTAATGTCCTCAGTGGGCTTGTTCCATATGAATAGGTTCCGTCTACTGAATAATAATAATATAATAATAATAATAATAATAATAATAATAATAATAATAATAATAATAATCATAATAATATAATAATAGTAATGATAAGTAATAATAATAATAACAACATAGCAACAACAACCACCCGGAAACCCACACTACAAAATCACCCATTGGAATAGGAAGACTGATAGAAACCTTCCCCAACCAAAAAAAAAAAAAAAAAAAAAAAAAAAAAAACTGTCTATTGAGTAGGTTTTCGTGAAAACAAAAGCCACTTTATGAGAAATTTTGATTAAACATTCACTGGATAATTCTTCAGATGAGGAATTCGAAATATTCATAAAAGATTTGATAATTTTGTGCATATGGATACAACACTCAATCGTCATCTACACTTGTCAAAAGATTTCATTTCAGAGAGCTTTCCAAATTTCAACAAAACCCGTTCATAAGCTCGAGATCATTTGTTTGTCCAATGAGACACAAAACAGAAATCTGAAAGTCATATAGTAGCGTCACAGTAGTTATTAACATTATTATCACAACCGTAGACACCACCGCTTCACCCAATAATATAGGAACGCTAAACCAAACTAGGTTGCATTGAAAAGAACAAGAAGGGTAGGCTGAAACGTGCTGAACATTATTGTCTAAATAAATTGCAGGTTCTTTGACAGAGCTTTAATACATTTAAAAAAAAATGATCAAGGTAGTTTGATGCATTCTCTTATAATAAAAATTAGTCAGTTGTTATTCTGATTAAAAAAAATGGTACTTTTTCTGTTAAAGAATTGAACATTTCATCCAAGGATTACAAGGTGATATCTACTACTTCTGCAATGATGCTAATTATTTATATCATAAGTTCTGTCATTTAATATTGTAACCTCTGGCCAAAATCACTATGAAATATTAATAAAACTAAACAAAGGGAAAACGAATCATCCTATCAAAACAATTCGACCATTCATTTTTCACCATAAGAAATAATATTATACCGTCTACAAATAATTTTCCTTGACCATATAGATCAATAAGTGCAATCCGCCCTCGGTTATTCCCGCAAAATTATGAATAAAATTGCCTGCCAACACTTATCAAAATGGGCGCGATATTTACTGAAATGGAAATACAATTTAAAAAAGGCAAAGGAATGAGCTGGAGGAAGTGATGAGAAGTATTGGCTGAGAAACTTTCGATCATGTCAAATGGAAATGAAGAGAATCCTTAACGAGAGCAAATATAGGCGATGGACCCCAGATATATTGATTCCCAGCCGAGGACCTCAGCCAATCAAAAGTTATCATTACCAGTACAACGTAGTACATTTAATATTGTATATTCTTGTACAAAGTAAGTTTATGATATAAATAATGATGTAATAAAAGATGTGCAAGCCGAAGTATCGATAACACCGACACTAAGATGATAGAGAATCATTGATGTATATTTTTTTTTTTTTGGATATGTATTGTTTCTGGAGTTGAAAAAATATTATAATCATAGTGTCATGGACCCCCTATGGCCTTCTCTTGGACCCCAAGGGGTCTGCGGACCCCAGTTTGGGAACTACTGGCTTAAGAGACTATACATGAAGACAACACTACCGATTACATTAAATTTTGAAAATAACATTCGTTGCTGGTGTTGTCAGGTTGTCAGTCAGATACAGTCTAGAAGAATCAAGAACTTAATGATTAATGACCAACGGAAATGACTACTTTGGCCTGTCTGCAAATCAGGCTTCTTAGTACACAAGAAAATTAGATGAAAAGCAAATTAATGGAAAACGCAGATTGGACTCACAGCACAGAAATACAATACATACACACACACACACACACACACACACATATATATATATAATATATATATATATATATATATATATATATATATACATATACATACTATATGGACAAAAATAGTCCTCATAAGCAGCAACCTCAGCCACCTTTACCACACTAAATCACGCATACTAATTTCTTCCTGATGCTGTATATACCCAATGAGCACAATGTTATTCAACACCGACGGAACCGTCACAGTTCCGTAAGTTTTCCCTCGCCATTTAATCGATGGCATCTGTCCGCTGTCTGGTTTCCTGCTCTAATTTTGGTCCGCATCCAAGCAGACTGTGAAACTCGGACAGCTGGACCAAACAGAAATAATCCTTCGATCGATATAAAGATGTATTTGTCAGTAGGAAAACAAACCCAGGTTGGCCCGAATTGATCAAAAAGCTCATTTCGGGAACAATGTGGAAAGATTTCCAGTTATCCGTTTCTCAAGATAGTCCAATTGTATCTTTAGCCAAATATAATATATATCATATATATATTTAATATATTATATATATATATATAGATATATATATTATATAATAATATATATATATATATATATATATATATATATATATATGACGCATTGAACAAAACTGAATTCTATGATTTACATAGTTTGAAATATTGTTAAATAAACTTCAAAGGAACAGATCAGTAAATAAAAAAATCAGATAGTACATTAATTAAACCATTTGGATATGGGATGTATTTAAATACTCCTCATCCTACGTAGCAAGGCATTAATAAAACGTTATATCTATGGCAACTGCACAACTAGGTACTTATCTCTGCTATGATTTCCACACTGAGCATTGTCAGATATCATCAGATCACGAAGATCTTGGATTGCCTTCTCGTGCAAACTCCTTCATTCACTCAGCTGACTTGAGGGTCTATCGATGGACTGACCGAAGCCACTGTTAAGGCTGGGACACTCTTAGAAATTTTTCCCAAAAACTGAAACCCTTTTCCTCGAGCTGACAAGGAGCTCCTTGAACTGTAACCGCTTCACCAAAAGGATATAATGGACTCTTCAAATAACAATGAGTATTCAGAAAAATCTGTTTCTTCCGAGGTAATTTACTTAATTCGATAAAAGAATATACTCATAACGGTAAAATATTTTTTATTATCTTTGTCAAAGAACAGAGTAATGCGTATACATATCTTTTGCGTGTAACACAGAATCTACGGGTAATAAACTCCACGTTAACACTTTTCGCTCAGTCCGGGGCTAACACCTCTAACCTCTGGGGCCAAGGAGTGTGCAGAATGAAGGTACCCTAGTCCCAGCTACAGGACGATACGTCACGTTCTTAGGAATGAGACTTCCGCCTTGATACCCTTTTGTAAATATTTAAATATCCTCAACACCCAAGACTGTAATCAAGATTTGAAAAGAAAATACACCCAGAAATTTGCGAAAGGCGTCGTGTAACTGAACCCACTTCGGAAAACACTAAGAAATATATCACTTGAGAAACCAGCCATTTTTGGAAAACTTACCGTGCGGACCGGTTTTGGCTAACTTGACCGTTCCGAAGACCAATTATGGAGTTAACAAGCTACTATTATGTATTCACCGGTAGTAACTCATCGGAGTACTGATCAAACAAATATTTTTTTAGTTTTCACAAAAAAGAAATAAACCTGCGCCTACCGTCAGCTGTCAGTTTACCTGTGATCAAATGGCGGTCGGTTCTACGTTCGCTCCATCTTACTCGAACCCGGACAAGCAAGATGTTTCAATTCTCACTGGCTAAGTTTCCTGAACAAAAGCCCATAGTGGTACGCCACGTCTTCTTGAGGGTAAGGAGTATGACAGCAACTCCACTGGATCGTTCAAATACAATTGAGGAAGCAAATATTGCGAGAGCAATGCTAATAACAGTCGACAATAAACCAACCTTTCTTTAAAATCATTGTGATTGATGAAATTCTGAAGAAGATACCAATATGGTGCTTGCTGAGATACAGAACTCCGGCAATTCCCTCCAGACAGTGTTTTTTTCTTTTATATATATACATATATAAGTCTGCAGTCTTTTGTGCCAACGCTTCATCTTACCCCAAGTCTGATCAGATTTGGAGACAGACGATGCCCAATGACAGATAGACAGAAAATAAAATATCCGTGATAGTATAATGGTCCGCTTTGTGCCAAATTTGACTGAAATTCCTTTCACTGTGTAGGAGGAATTGTTTTGACAAGAAAAGATGAACAACCACATCGACGGACGAACTAATGGACAAATAGAAAGAAAAACTGTTGACCAACTTTGACAGTCCAGGACTAACTAAAACTATCGTCTAACATGATAGAACTTTTAGATTACATAGCATACCAATCTAAAGGAAAATGTAAGGAGGGCACATAAAAAAAAATAACAGTTATATTTAAAACCCGAGTGATGTGGAACGGTCATCATCTACTTATAATGCACCAAGTATTTAGTGAAAATTTAAGGAATAAAATTCAAATTACCAACCTTATGCATTTATTGTTTTTTAAATTATATTTTCCTGCAATCAAACCTTTACTTAATACCAATAAATTCATCATAACGAAGGGTACATTCATACATTACTGAGTCATAATGGTACTTGCTTCTAGCTTATCAATTAGTCCTTCCTCCTTGCCCTTGCTTTACATTTTACTTTAAACTTTAATCTCCAAAACTGTTGGAATGTGTGTCACTGAGCACCAGTCATCCACAG
>NC_087212.1:17166108-17236108 GCF_015104395.2 Macrobrachium nipponense
CATAATCCTCCAACGACTTGAAATACTTTTATGGCCCAGAATGACTCACGAACGGTTAAAGATTATGCCTAAATGGATGAACATCTGATTTCTCAGTGACAGATAAATACAGAAATTTCAAGCGCCCTTCGTACCACAGCACAAGAGTAAACTTACAATAAAGAATCATTCGGTAAAACCTGTCACGTATTATCCGTTCTCCCTCTCGACTCCCTCCCTCCCTCCTCCCTTCAGGGAGGATAGTGTTTACCCCGTCCCCTCTCCAATCGGATTCCCCAATTCCAGCCTTCATCCCCTTTGCGTCGCTCGGGGCCAGACACGATCTCTCCATTTTGTCCATCCCCTCAGATCCGATTGGACTTTGACAATCTTTAGCTTCACGCCCAAGAAAACCCGATGATGGATGGAGCCGAATTTCCGCCTCCTTCTCCACTTGTTCGTTCTTCCCCTCTTCTTTCTCTCCCCTCGTCAGGGACTATTTTTGAAGCCAATAACTAATCTTTCTCGTGGCTTGGTCTCGTCTCGTCTCCCATTCCCCCCCTCCGCCCCCCCCCCTCTCTCTCTCTCTCTCTCTCTCTCTGTCCTAATTTCCTGGAGTGGACCTTGGCGTATCTGATAACGTTAGGTCTCCATTAGGTACAAAAGAAGTCCTTCATCCCTATCGGGTAGGAAACAAGCAACCGCAGGACCTTTCTTCCTACCGCGGGAAGAGCTCATCTAGGCGAAATTGTGTTGTCTCTGAGGATCTCATTTGCAATGCCGTTCATGTGCAAGGGGACCCTGGCGGGGAAGCTGACAGGGAGAGGAGGAGGAGAGGCGGCACTCGTGGCCTGGAAGTCACCTCCCACAAAGGACGGGAGAGAGAGAGAGAGGCAGGGAGGGATGTCACTGGTATAGAACGAAGGACGGACAAGTAGGCTGGAGGGGTGTCATGGAGGGTGTGGCTACGGGGAAACAGAGGGGACCTACCGTGCTGAAGGGATGTGGAGGGAGGGGAGAGGCACAGTGAAGGGATCGTCTCCTCTACCCTCTTTTTCACCCTCTTCTAATTATCTGGGTCTCTCTCGGTCTCTCGCGACTGTCAATGAAATCACCATTAAGTACGAATCTCGTCTGGAATATACGATGGGTTTCTGTTCGTGGAAAATCGTATGAACTACTGAGGAATCGATGATTAAGTTCTCTTGTCATCGTTTATGCATCTACCTCGTTGCTAAGCGTAAACAGAACACACCCAAGAAACGAGACTGCCAGTGGGAGGAAACTATTTAATTTCCCAGGGAAGACAAAACCCTGAGATTAATTTTTTATTGAGTTCTGAAGAACCTCAGAAACAACATGAATTCAAACGATGGAATTGGCTGTATTTATTAGTTAAATATAAATCGTGAGAAATGAGAGCATAGCATAACAGATTATTTATATATCAGCACCGTGGCAAACGATGGCTTGGGAAGCATACATAGATCTTTGCCTTGAAAATGTTCACAATGACTTTCTGACACCCCAAGCTTGATAGAAAAGGCAGCACAAGGTTAAAATTTAAAGCAGAAGAAATAACAACAAAAATAACTATAGTAGATTCACATCACCCATGCATCTGATGTCTAGGCCCAACCCTTACGACGCTCCTGATTGGCTGCTGTTAAGCCATTCACTGGGATGGAAAATCTCTGTATCTCTCGAGAATTCACATAGGCAAGATGTATGGTCCACCTCTCTTGAGGGATACATCTTTCAAAAGTATCACTCAGGAGAGGTGGAACATACATCCTGCCTATGTGAACTCTCTCGAGAGTTCACATAGGCAGGATGTATGTTACACATCTCCTAAGGGATATGTCTTTCATAAGCATTCCTCAGGAAAGGTGGAACATACATCCTGCCTATGTGAACTCTCGAGAGAGACAGAGTTTCCAGCCCAGTGAATGGCTTATCAACAGCCAATAAGGAGCGTCGTAAGGGAAGGGCCTAGACATCAGCTGCACGGTTGATGTGAATCTACTATAGTAGCTGTTTTCTTAATAGTTTGAAAAATATTAGGTTAATATGCAAATGAACTTACATAACTGACAATAATAAAGACGGTATTTACAGGAAACACGGAAACAATTAAAACTATATCCAAGTAGCATTAATAACGTTTGAAAGCACTTGCCCTAAATGCTACTGATGTTGGAGGAACAGAAATCAATACATGTGCTGTCATGTATTCATCAGTGGTATACACATTCTAGACCGCAGGTCATGGATATTCGATAATTGTATCTAGATTAAGTGCTGATTTCGAGGAAAGGATGCTTGTCCTCCCATACTTCTATTATTGTGGATTAATTATAGCCTCGGTGTAAGACACTGTAAGACACCGACTCTTCTTAAATGTCATAAAATGATTTAGTCGTGCTGGAAGTGTTCATTTTTAAGTAGAGAAAAGAAAATGGTTGAGGCTCGAGCCTGGCATCCTCATCTCTTCTGGCATCATAAAGCAAGTACAGTGAATGTTTTCATGTTCAGAAATCTCAGTCGAGTCAAATTTATTGGGCTCTGGTAACAAAATATTTGGTGAAAAGAGGACTCCGAATGTGTTTTGATAGTGTGATCATGATGGTGAAATAAAAAACAGGCTGATGAGACGGAAACAAGGAAGAGTCCGGCTCAAGTTAGTCTCATGGTAACGGCTGTAGATAAGTTAAGGAAGGAGAGTTGCAGTTGTTTAGTTTTAAGTAAAGGATTTTCCCTAAAAGTTAAAAGCTGGACAAATATCAATGTGTGATGTAAAGGAACTGGAATTTGACAAAAGATCCGAAAAACATCGAGAGAGAGAGAGAGAGAGAGAGAGAGAGAGAGAGAGAGAGAGAGAGAGAGAGAGAGAGAGAGAGAGAGAGGCTTGGATTATTGACATAACTCTGCATCAGTTTTCTTAGGAATCCACTGCGAATGCCAATGTGACTGAAAATTATTCGGTTAAACTTTCAAAATAGTTTCTTTTCAGCAACAGTACGCTTTATCATGACAGCCTTCAGATGAAGCAGTAACTGATGAAATCAAGACAGTCTTCAGATAAAGGAGCACTTGATAAAGATATGGCTCCCTGACAAAAGATTACTCAAAATTTGATAAAACTAAATGTTAAAAAGACTATAGTTACCTAAAATTTCTTGTAAGACTATAATCTCGATGGCTGCTGAAAATATGCCTTCCATCATCAAACGTTAAGCACGGCATACGCAACATATCGTTCACTGAACGATCCCTTACGCAAACAATCATGTAAAGAGAGAGAATAAAGATCTCAGCAAGAGTATTAAAAGCTTTTACCTGCCATTGCCTTTTTTCCACAGTCATTCACCCGACCGCACGCCTCGTATAAAAAGTCGACAAAACAGCCATTTTATGCGGTCACGTGGGTCGATGTGGCGATAATCTAGCGTAATCTTTGGCTACTCGACGCCACCTTTTATGTGAAGATGGCGTATCAATGGCGCTATTACCAGGGCTTGCGGCGAGGTAAAAATAAACCTCCGGACCATATTCCCACGCCTCCTTAAAAAGGTGGGGTTTCCGCACGCGACGGTAACACCTACACACTAAGGGCGTTAGAACTATTGGGGAGTTAAAAAGAAAGCATTTTATACACACACACACACATATATATGTGTGTGTGAAGCAATTATTTTCTGAGGGAATATGGTCTATTATAGTGCGAAACATTTTTGTTCACTAAGTCCATAAGTATGTGCGCATTAACCAAATAAGCGAAGGAATCACTGAATGCGTTAAAAATCTGCTGACAAGAGTTCCCATTACAGAGTCAACTTTACTGAATAATTTTTCATTTTTACAATTTTGCCCCAATGAATAATGCAGTCTAGTTTAATTCGTTTTTTTTTTTTTTTTTTTTTTTTTTGGGGGGGGGGGGCGGTTAGTAGAAGCAACAGTCTATGGGTAAACGCCATTTTTAGACTTGCCGTCATCTTGTCCGAGCCATCCTTGCTCACATCTGTGAGTAAGAACAATGACTGTACTTGTTGCAAGATTCGAAATAATACGTTGCATACTCAGGTTGGAACTCTCCCTTATTTTATCATTTATAAGTCGGTAAACGCTAAGAAATATTTTATTACCGGTTCTGGCTACTGATTTGGGTACACAAATACTAGTAGGAGCAGTAATGATATCAACTACTTATCGAGGAAAACTAAAATACATCTGTACTATGAATTTTAAAGTAAAAAAAAATAACAATCAATGTGACTGAGAATTTTTACAAACATATGGATGACAATGGATAATAGTAATTCACACAATGTCTGACTATATATAATACTCTTACAATTTTGCACACTCTCCATGATGATACCTTCTAATGCATATACAGTGTTGCTGTTTCTTTGTGGCTGAAAAATTACTTTGCGTTGCCAAATAAAGTATCATGAACTCAGTATGAAGTAAGATCGATGTATATTTACTTCCATGAAGACGAATCAACAAAACTAGGAAGAATGCTGTCACTTTTGGTTTGATTTGATTTGATTTGATTTATGAGACTCTGTTCTGATGACCTGGCACAGGAGCTGCCTGGCCATTCTTGCTTGTATGGTGTTTTTTCTTTGCATGGAACCAGTGGTTATTCAGCAACGGGACCAACGGCTTTACGTGACTTCCGAACAACGTAAAGAGTGAACTTCTATCACCAGAAATAAACATCTCTAGCCCCTCAATGGAAAGCCCGAGAATCGAACTCGCGGCCACCGAGGTGGCAGGCCAAGACCATACCGATCACGCCAGTAACGCCACTGAGGCGCTACCTGGCCTGGCCATTCAATCTGTGATTGTAAGGCCGTTCGTTGGCCTGACACTTCTGGAAATTAGGGAATTCGAACGAGGACTTCGACCCGAAATTATATTGGTTAGAATCATGCAAAATGGGAAACCTTGTGAGTAACATAACCACTAAAATACATTCCGTTGATATCGTTACTTTTCAGTAGGACGATTACCTGTATTAAGCAGCAGTTGGATAAAATACTTTGGACTTATTTCATGAAATGAAAATGTTTGATATCTTATATCGGCTTTAAAAAAAATCAGGCAGAACAACAGCAGAAAAGTGTCATACATCCGGCCATTCACAGAACCGGAAAATTCATGCAACAGATAACAAAGTCAAAAGTCAAAGTCAAAAACCTTTATTCCATTATAAAATGGTTATTCTGCTACATTACAATATAAATTATTTACATAAAATTCACAATAATTGGATTGTAAAATTCTAGGATATATATACATTCAAGTAAAATTTAAGAAGTATTGCTTAAGTTTCCTTTTGAATAAATCAGAACTAACATCTATACATTTTCTTAATTCCAGAGGTAGTTTATTCCAGCAAGCTGGGCCCCTTATTGCCATCGAGCGTGAACCCAAATCTGTTCGATAGCTGTCTACATATAGATTTTCATTCTGTCTTGTTAATGCATTCCTACAATTACCAACTGTAGGAAATGTGTATAGCCAGTTGGGATATTCTTTTCTCAAACTTTTAAAAACAAAAACACAAACATCGTACATACACTTTTCTTTTAATTTTATCCACTTTAATTGCTGGAGGGTTGGGGTGATGTGATCGTGTTTTTTCACCCCAATAACGGCTACTCTACCTGCAAAGTTTTGGATTTTTTGAGCTTTTTCCATGTGCATATCATTTGTTACTCCCCATATCTTAATACAGTAGTTTATTACACTCAGGACCAGGCTTTCCACAATCAAGGCTCGAGTAGTATCATCAAAGTAATCTTTTACTCTACTTAGATACATTAGAATGCCACTAACTTTTCTACTCAGCACGTCAATGTGAGTACTGAATGTCATATACCTGTCCATGTGTAGACCTAGATTTTTCACATGTTGACTTATCTTTACTTTATCCCCATCGCATTTTATTACAATGTCATCTGGAATTTTGCTAATATACTGTGAGCTACCTACAAACATGCACTGTGTTTTGGTGGCATTTAATAATAGCCCTTTCCTTAGAAAATATTTCTTAATTTTGAGCAATATTAGTTCAGTCCTTTTAATCAAGGCATCTAGATTTTCTAATTGATCAGCCAAAAGAACTTGGGTGTCATCAGCATATTGAATTAGCAGGCAGTTTTCTATGTATTTAATCATATCATTGACGTAGATTAAAAAAAGAATTGGGCCTAGGACAGATCCCTGTGGGACCCCAAATTCAACCTTTTCAATACAAGAATTTACGTCTCCTAATCTAACTACCTGACTCCTATCTCCCACGTAATCTCGAAACCAAAAAGTATCAATGTGATGTTCCTTAAGAGATTTACACATTTCATCATGGTTAACACTATCGAATGCTTTGATAGGTCGCATAAAATTAATATGGAAACTTTTTTTCTATCAATATTTTTATAAATTTCATCTGTTAATTTCATCAAAGCTGTTTCTGTTGATAAACCTTTATGGAATCCATGTTGAGTGTTAGAAATCAAATTATTTTTTTCTAGATGTTCCATTAACTGATTACACACAATCTTTTCCATTACCTTCGATAACACCGGAAGGACAGAAACAGGTCTGTAATTACCAGGGTCGTCCTTGTCTCCTTCCTTGTGAAGAGGGTTTACGAGGGGTTGTTTCCAAATAGAAGGGTATTTCCCAGTTACAATCGATGTATTTATAATAACGTGATATAATATGCAATAACTATAAGGGAATCTTTTAGAAAGCTGGTAGGAATACCATCCGTCCCGTAAGCATTACTATTATTCAAGCTCTTAACTGTTAATATTATTGTTTCTACTGTAACTGGTTGAGGTCTAAACAATCTATATTATTACCAAGATTAGTTTGAGTGGTTCTATCATCTTCATTTTCGGTATTTTTGTAGCATTTCCTGCGTTTTACCATAAGTTATTTTTCCTACATTAGCAAAGTATTGGTTAAATTGATCTGCTCTAGCTTTTGGGTTGTTGTCGTATTCAATCTTTTTATTTGATTTAGTAGATACAATATTATTCATAATTTTCCATGTTTCTTTACGAGATTTACTTTTCTTGATCTTGTCTTTGTTATAATAAGCTTTGGCAGTACGCATCTTAGAATTGGTGAGTTTTTTCATTTCCTTATAATCATTGTTTAGATTTTCATCCTGTCTATTTTGTTTAAGCCTTTCTTGCATTTTGTCCCTTTCAATCATTCTGTTTTTGAGATCATCGTCTATCCAAGGCGCACTGGGTCTCCTTATTTCCCTCGTGGTTATTGGGGCACATTTATCTAAAGCACTATTATAAACTTCATTGAAAATTCCTGTTTGAATATCTGTGTCATCAGTATGCATGATTGTATCTAGAATTAGTTTTTGGTCTAGCAATGTATTGCACAACAAATCTGCAGAATAATATTTTAAACACCTAGTGGATACACAGGATTATACGAAACACTGCCTCCTACACCGTGAAACACCTGACCGTCATACGAAAAACGCTTCAACATCTGCCATCGTAACTTTACTGACAACTTCTACATTTGTATGTAATCTTCCAAATTCACTGAGTCATACAACTGAGTGATCAAACCTTAATCGGGTCATATTCTGTGAAGTCCTCAAGTTTAATAAAACGCCTGGAAATCTTTCTGCTGCGATCACTGAACAAGCAAACAATTCCATGAAGTTAAAAGGCTGACCTCGTTTAGCACTGATAGCTTTGAAATGTATTTGTATGGTATAATTTGTCTTGAGAAAACCTGCAGTACTCATTTCCTCTATCCTTCGGTACAGAAACATTCTATTATGCAAAAATAAAGTTTAAGTTTCATTTATCTTTTGTAACTGTGAATATATAATAATCTGTGAAAATATAATGCAACTATGAATATATAATCCTTATCATCCGGTGATCCCGAACCTAAGGCAGTGGAAGCCCATGTAAAAAAAAAAAAAAATCAACGCATTCTTGAAATTATACCCTGTGAAAACCCTTACATTCGTTTGGTGTATCTTTCAATCTTCTAATATCCCCGCGGATGGAAGAAATCATGCGATATTACGTTAATCCTCATCACAGCGAAAATAACCACATTATATTCATAAAGAATGAATAAAGAAGCAACTTACAAGCTCCTGTAGACACTTTATTTGTAGGTGAAAGGGAAAAATACACGAGAACGCGCGCGCACATACCACTTATACTCTCTCTCTCTCTCTCTCTCTCTCTCTCTCTCTCTCTCTCTCTCTATATATATATATATATATATATATATATATATATATATGTATATATATGTATATGCACATATATACACAAACACATACTTACATATTACCTGTAGCCATAACGTGTGCGCAATATCTGCGAAACCAACTCATAATAGTTAAATCTGTGAGAGAATGTGAGAAAAATTACTAATTTCAAAAGTCAATGACGTCTAAACAGAGTATTGACATACTGTACATCATGAGCTGAAATGAAGAGCGAACTGCAAATGTCATTAATAACAATATGCATTATCCAATGTAACTCATCAAAAGAAAGCGATAAATAAATTACTCTAATGCAATATGAACACCTCCCATTCAACAATTTTGTAGCCACTACATGACTGTCATCTGCAAATTAAGTAGCGAAGTGCATTTTAATAGATAATAAAACGAGGAGGAATATAGTCATCAAGAAGGACAAGACCAAGACCACAATCTATCATCGAAATAGAAAAGGTAACAGGAACACACAAAGGCTTTCGTGTTTAACACATTTCTAACGCAACTTTGTCGCCAAACCATAAATCTGTGTTGGGAGACTGAACTAACCATAGCGACAAAAACAGGAAGCCAGACAGAGACGTGGTGGCAATACTAGAGGGCACCATCGTTACAACTACTTCCGTATCAATTTCTTTTAACGATTTAGACAATTTTGTTTCTGCAAAATTTCGCACGGTTTAATGTGTGCTATAACTCACAAAATAATAATTTTATCAAACTTCCATCAGAATCTCTAGAATATATCATGATTAAGGTTTTAACTTGCCTTATCATTAAGCAAAATGAATTACGACATTAAATATATGCCGTGCGAAGTGAAGAAAGACCTTTGGTACGAAAAATATAAAAAGTAAGCTAGAACTTATTCTTATTTATAAAATAATATATACGTATATGTATATATATATATATATATATATATATATATATATATATATATATACGTACACATACATAGGTACTGTACATATACATATATACAGGGACGGCTTGAGGTCCATCTTATTGAAAGGGGAGGGAGGTGTTTAGACAATTATAACCAACTTAGATATATATATACACTGTATGTTAATATGCCTATTTTTACAAACTCCATAGAGCTAAGTTAGTAGAGGCCTATGTATGTGTTTGTGTGTGCAAGTATCATTTATATCGATTCTCAGTTTCTTACATATGTATATACATAGATACACACACACTCATAATATACACAAACACTATGTAGGTGTGTATTTAAGTAACAAATACTGTCCATTTTTGACAAACTCCAAATCAACATGGGAGGGGGGTGGGGGAGGGTGTAACCGTGCCCTCTCAGTCGGGTCATCCTTGTATATAGTATATACACAGTACTTTCACTTATTTCTTTTGAATTTAGATTAAAACATTATTAGTCACTCACTGAAAACAACTTTACACAACACAGGTTTCCGTTTAACAGGGTAAGCAACTTCTGAACCGATACATTCCGTTAACCGATTACTATATAGAAGATTAGACATCTAATGATTCAGAACAGACAGTTTAACACGTCTTGGTTCCTCCAGGCCAACCACGCAAGTACCTCCGGGAGATGGGATTTGAGATACATATAAGAAAAATGAGAAGAACAGGATGATGCAGAATTGAAAGTATAAAAATAAAAAGGGTACAGCTTCTGTTGAAGTCATATCGATCGTGAAGATATAATAATTGAAAAGACGTCAACGAAACAGAAGGTTAATAAGGAAGCACGAGAGAGATAAAGCTTTTCTTATTTAAGAATTTCATTTATAAACATCTTTTTTTATGACAATGACTAGCGCGACTTTGTTATTTCAGAACTTACTATATACTTTATATAAATCATTGTTATTGTAAACGAACGAAACATTTTATCTTATATTGTATTTAAAACAAGTTCCCTCTTCGTTTGACCAAATTAATCTACCTTACATTTTCTTTCTAAAACTTAGTAGCTACCTGCCATTTTACTTTTAACAAAAAAATATATGAGCTATTATCACTCAACGATAAAGATATCCATGAATATCTTTTACACTGATAATTCTGCACCTATGAGGGAATTTTATAGTGCAGGCTACTCCATTTTTCATATTCAATATGTTTAATAAATAATCATGCTCCACACCGTAAAAGCTTTTTAACTAGACGCATTTCACGTGGTTGATAAGTCGATGTATATAAGGAACTTTAAGACAAACACGAGTGGGACGGCCCAAAAATAAGGGAGGAAGGATGTGGAAAATTAGTCAAAGGAAGTCAAGGGGAAGGGAAGGGAGGGGAAAGGAAGGGAGGAGGGCGGGGGGAGTAGGAGTAGGAGTAGGAGTGGAAGTAGGGGGAAGGGGTAGAGGGGGAGGGCGAACACATAGGACCGGGGACCAAAAGGGAGCAGGGGCAGTAGGACCAAGGTGGAAAGGGCCACGGTTCACCTTTTGCTATCACATATCACAAGGGTCCTACCCCTGCCCATACCCCCTTTTCCCCTGCTGTTCTGTCTACTTTGTCCAAGGGATTACCTCTCAACAAATAAACAACCTGATAACGAAAGTTTATTGGCATATTGTATCGCCGAATGACAACAGGTCCCGAGATCAGACCGAATAGCGGCTCTGCGTTTGGGTAGTTACAGAAAAACTGATAAACTTTTACGGTGCTTCCCTCTAGTTAACGGGAAATTAGAGAGAGAGAGAGAGAGAGAGAGAGAGAGAGAGAGAGAGAGAGAGAGAGAGAGAGAGAGAGAATCAAGGCGTTGCCAATCATAATAAGTTTTAATTTTAATGGCTTAAAACTGACGATCGATGAAAAAAAGTCCGAATAAAAAGCCCAGCGTGAACTTCACAAAAGTGCCCTATTTAAAATATACTCCCATAGATTATTTTACTGAGGCATGGAAACACGTTTATAATGTCTGAAAATCCTACGTCTACAGATGAGTATGGAAATATAACGATAAAGGGTACTTGTTAATAATAAAATTAGTAGAAGTAGCAGTATTAGTAGTAACTTAATTAGGCAAATGAGTCAGACTCCAAACTTAACTGTAAGGACAGCGACATGAGGGTATATTTAATGAACTAACAGGGATAATTCATAACTGATGATGAAGGCTAATGAATTAAAGTCATGCCGGTTCAACGATTTCTATTGATGTCGCTATGAGAAAATAACAAATTTACAAATGAAAAACAGAAGTGACACAATGAATTCAGTTTCCATTGTGTATTTCAGATAACGAACGCAACATCATATACTCAAAATACTGGATAAAATATTCACAATTTTCAAAAGTATCCCTGGAGGTCGTGACAAAAGATAACTTGCAAATAATAAACTATCCTCATAGGCTTGGGAAGGGTGAAAAAGGGCAGTCCATGACGTTTCAATTCTGTGGTATTTCTCTGTCACTTGCGAATTTTATATTGAAGCTTTACTAGCTTTTGGTTTACTTGCACTTTCCTCGTCTTCCTATCGACACCAGCTCTGATTACTACTGAGTACTCTACAATGGGTACTCCGCGTGCTCTGAATATAATAATAATAATAATAATAATAATAATAATAATAATAATAACATTATTTAAAGTAATTACACAACTAACAAAAAAATCCCCATAAGTGACCAAGTAACTACCTACAAGAAATATTTAGCATAGAAGACAACGGATTAAATCAACGGGAGGTTCAGTTTACAGGAGTCAAATAAATTTACAAATTCCACTACTTCATATTTTTTTATCTAATAAATAATAACGAGAATAAACCTATCCAGTGTGTCCACACAGGTAGCAATCAATGCTTGATAAATGACGAGCGTGATCAAACAGTGAGTGCTGCGATGCTTAGCGGATATGTTCATTAGAAACCTAACCAGATTTTCTTTAAAATCACTTCTTTCTGATGTTTATGTTATCATCCACCCAGCAACTTCAAGGTTTTAAAAAAAAGCAAAAAACTTGTGGACTCCGACAAAAATAACTGAAGGAAGCCATTAAAAAGCCTTTTCCCGCAACGCTTATAAAAGAAAACTTACACTGTAAAAAGCTCAACGGGTAGAATTGGATGGGCTAATAACGGTTGAGCAAAAGGTTTATACTTAAGTTCATACGCCCCTTACTGCTCAGAAAATACCCCTCTGCAATAGATAGGCAGTGGGTAATTTTGGTGAATATTTAAACCCTTTTTAACATATTTTGGTCGTCAAAATGGGCTTCGGAAGTATATCTTGATTATGTAATAAAATGAACTTTTAACTCTTTTATTTCAACAAATAACCATATTGTTACACCTGGATAGTTGTAACGCAATAACAAAAAAGGTTTACTAATAATATTAATAGTTTTGAGTTATTGATAATTTTGCAGCAAGTCGGTATGCTACAAATGTAGTTCTTGGCAATTATATTGTTGCCAAGACTCCAGCTTGATTACGCCAATCGCAGTTTTATTTATAAATATAATATATATAATTATATATATATATATATATATATAAATAATATATACACACTATATATATAATTATATATATAATCATATTTTATACACTATAATATAATTTACATTAGACATACGGCCATTGATACAAGTATGTCGTCTTCTTTTGCATTTGCTGCTATTGTCCACTATTCTTCAAGTACCTCCATCACTCGGTGACTCGCTCAACATTTTCAGTCTAGCCGGTGTTTACGTTCTGTGTGGTGGAGGTGAGCGGTGTGGTTGGTGGGGGTGAGTTGGTGGTTAATTGAGGCAATATATGGAAAGTTTTTAAAAGAATTCTGGACAGCATTTTGTTTTTTTCAGGTGAAACCTTAAGTGTGGATATTTCAACATAATTAGGAAGAGGAACTTTTCCAATCGAAAATATAGATTAGAACTTAATTCTGCCAAAGAGATAATCGCTGCCAGGTGTGTCCCAGACAGTTGTGGCGCCCAATATTTCAAAAACACGCAACGTGGCCTTACCTACCCACACAAACAACACTTTCTGCAAGTTTGTCTCTCGGTAAATACGCGGCAGCCACAAGATCACCATTCCTCTCCCTCAATTGCGCCAATCCACCGCCTTCATCACTTAAATACTTCAAGTGCGATGAAAATAATAAAATTGATAAACCAAATTTTTCAAATTTTCAAATCATTGACCTTATTGCATTTTATATACTGTAAGGAATAGCGGTACAACCTAAGGGTGTATTGCATTTAATTAATAAGTAATTTAATATAATTTATTTATACCTGGGGCATATATTATCGTATAGAATGACCCCTCAAATCATGGCAGGCATCACCATATAATTGTTTATTATCCCATGATAGGGTAATTATTGTAAAGGGTAATATCTATAGTTCTTAAATACCCGAATGCGGGGGTTATGCTATTTTAACCCAACTTTAGAAAACACCCCTTTTTCTAACCCCTAATTATACCCATAATTTTTTAGAAGTGTCAGTAGTGGCGGCACGCATATTCGGATGGTAATTCTCTTGTTTACTACCTCTGACACCTAAGGTTGGGTTGGAAAGAGGCCGGGTCTGACAGCCATTTTGTTTACCTTTATCCATATTTTTATAACATCAGTTACCTTATGGAAGAATAAAGATGAATTTTCGTTTGTAACCGCGAGGCGCACAAATCATCTTCGACAAATTAATGTAATTAGTGCAAAATATATTAAAATGTAATAAATTAATACATGAACTTGAATTTTTGGTAAGAATTAATGTACTTGATCAGTGTGAAAAATTTCCAGTTCTGGTTATTCTTTCCTAGAGCTTTAAGCATTAATTTCATATTTTTAAAGAGCAAACATATGAATGTAGAAGGTCTAAACACTTAATATCAAGGACTGTAAAAATCTTCCGGGTAAAATCAAGTCTAAAGATTCATCTGACAAATTTATGTGTTGCTAAAAAAAAAAAAAATGAACAATCCTAATTTAGACGTCTGTATAACTATGCTAGCAGAACAATATTCGAAATACTATATATATATATAGAACTATTAGTGAAACATTCGAGTTAAGATACTCATTACATGCTAACCACCTAGTAATTGTAGATAAAGTAAGCTTGATGTGAATCATCTTGAATTATAACTGAGACCACGTTCAAAATACATCAACAGAAAATGAAATGATCAGGTAAAGTTCAGTCATATTAGTTTCAAAGCTTATTTTATACATAAAAATGGAGACACCTACAAAAGATATTTCTAGATTTAATAATAATGAAAATAATTAATCAATAAATAATAATAAATAAATAATAACTAATAAATAATAATAAATAATAATTCAGTTCAGGGCCACATACCGAGAAAGACAAAGCAGATAAAATCCAGTACACAAAATTTAGATATACACAAGAGAAAAAGTTATAACAGGTAATAATTTGGTTAACACCCTTAAATTACGCGGTTAATTAATAAAACAACAAAATAACAATAAAATTAACATGTGAGCATGAAATCATTTTTTATTTTTTCAAATTGGAGAAAACAAGACTCAGGTATAGTCTGCTTAATAGAATTTCTGGGTTATACTCATGTGTAGCCACGAAAAGGTTCCTAATAATAAAGTGTAGTTCAATGAAGCAGACAGCAAATGTGTTGTGATATGCATGATTCATAATAAAGACGATTAACATAATTATGCAACCCAAAGAGAAGCAATACAAAGCAGTACAAGCAGTAGCGGGAACACAGCAAGAATACAATACGACATACGTATGTGAACAAATACGCCTTTGAAACAAGCTAATACAAAAATATAGAGGAATATTAGTAATACCAATATACATATACCTATATAATCTATAAGGTTGTGCGTGATGTGGTGGGCTAATATTATATATTAATATATATAATTATATATTATTATATATATATTATATATATATATATTATAAATTATATATAATATATATATAAATATATAATATATATTATATATGTATGTATTTACATATATAATTTTATATATAGTATATTATACTATACATTATATGATTAATATAGTAATCCTTGACACAATCTTGATCCAGGGTAGAAAGAAATACACGAAAAGCGCTAGGGTTATGCGGACTTTTCAGTTTTTTCCTGCTAGGCTCCTTGAATATCGCCAATTCTTCATGTGTTACTTGTGATCGTATAAAATAAAATATTATTATATATAAATATTATATATTAATATATATAAATATATATATAATAATATTAATAATTATATATATAATTATATGTATGTATAACATAATAATTATTTATATATTATATTATATATATTAATATATAATATATATATATTATATATGAAATATAGTATCCTTGAACACAATCTGATCAGGGGTAGAAGAATACACGCAAAAGCCGCTAGGGTATGCCGGCTTTTCAGATTTTTCCTGCTGGCTCTTGATTATTTCCACCAATCTTCATGTGTATTACTTGTGAATCGTAATAAATTATTATAAATATATAATATATTATATTATATATATATAATTATTATATAATATATAGTTATATATACAATCCTGTGGTAGGGGTGTAAGAACACTACCACCGTAGGTCCTGCGTGTCGTGGAAGGCGACTAAAAGGACAGCCACTGTCTTGTAGTCTTCCTTTTTAGTAAATGGCTAGGATCACCGCCAGAAACTGGAAACTGCTGCCTTGTAGGCGTACGTTTTAGTAAAGGGCTAAGCCCACTGCCAATAACTGTGGTTGATGACAGCAACGGCATGCTGTCGTAAAAACATCCTTTGCCAAATAATATACTATGCCTGATGATGCCTTTGACAGAAGGCAGTCGAGAAGGCGCACCAGGTGGGAAAGAAGAAGAATAAGATGATTATATATATATTGCCACAGTATTTCTTAGTCGGGTAATCAAACTAAACTTGGTTCGCCTAACAACGATTTTCCAATTATCCACGCGTTTTCTACGAACATCCGAGTAGGATGCGTTTGGAAGGGCCTCAAAATGTCACTATGAACATTACCACGTCTCATGGCCTCCTAGGTCGAGTTCTCCAAAGGAACAACAATCATATTCGCTGTAACAGCACGGAATTTAACATAACTTCCTGACAATACCCTGAATTAACAATAAATTTCTTTCAAACATCATTCAACTTTCAAACTCCAGATGAAAAGCCATGAAGCCAAAGAGGAAACACATAAACAGTTAAAAACTGATTTCTGGGTATTATATATCTTTTGCATTCAGGAAAATAATAATTTTACTCAGTCTGGTAATGTTACTCAGTTCCTGGGAGGAATGCAATTCTTCCCTAGTTAAGCTATATTGTTTTTTTAATCCTGGTATGATGGAATCTTCAGATCATGTTTATGGAAATTCCAGGCAGTTGCGGCAATTAAAAAAAAAATAATAAGGACGTTTGAAGCCTAAAGTTGGCAATTAAAAAAAGAAAAAAAAAATAATAAAGGACGTTTGAAGCTAAAGCTAAATATACTAAAAAAAATCAATTTTTTAATACGATTTTGAGATTTTAAGAGTTTAACACTACTGGGAATGTGTCACTTAACAGAATTGCTATAGCTTGCATTATTATTATTATTATTATTATTATTATTATTATTATTATTATTATTATTATTATTATTATTATTATTATTATTATTATTATTATTATTATTATTATTATTCTTCAGTAGAAGAAACCTATTCCTATGGAGGAAGCCCACAGCGGCCACTGACTTGAAATTCAAGCTTCCAGAGAAAATGGTATTCATTAGGAAGAAGCAAGAAGTAGTGAAGGGAAATACAAAAAGAAGAGATACCACTTATTAAAAAGTAAAAACAAAAAATAAATCAATAAATAGATATGGTTAATGTCGGTCGTTAACATTAGAACTTGAAATTCCATGACTACTCAAGACCACAAATAATAAGGAATAAAGTACTGTAAAAACTAAAAATCATTGTGTAGACACACATCGCCATACATTCCCAAAACCACGACAGCACATTTAAAATTCCATTTGCATTACTCTGTGTAACTGATCCAAGTAAGCCTCAAAAGACAAGACTTCCAACCTAGAACTGAACACAATTAAATCCAGTCGGGAATATCAGAGATGTGTTTCTTATAATGACACAAGTTATAATCCCTCAAAAAAAATGGCCGACGAATGCTGACTCGGGTGGTTAATGTAATTTGCATGGAAAGTTATTAAAGACTAATATAAAATCCGTACCTACGAAATTGCAAATAATGCTGGGACTGAATAATTACAGCATGCAAAATGAAAATTTGAATAAGATTAAAATTAATCACAATATCTTGTTTTGTACCAAAATATAAAATATACCTCTAAAAGTAATTTTCGTGTTCCTGTCAAGTTTACTGCAAAAATTACGAAACGATACGAAAGTTAAAAGGTATTTACATATTCAGAAACTTAAACAAACTGAACTGAGAGAGAACTTACTTCATTTCAATGCGTATCTAAACACACGCACACATTATATATACATAAACACACAAATGTCCATATTACAGGCAAATAAACCTCTTGAAAATTCCGTTGCATAAACGAGCACAAAATGAAATAAATTACACAGAAATACCTTAAAAAAAAAAAAACAGCAGCAGGCCAGAGCGTTAGTGCGTGCCTAAAGAATGGTGAATGTATAGAGGGTCCCAGGGATGGCCATATATAAACCACGGGGCGACACATATTTTCAGCGCGGCGCGCGTCTCTTTATGGCGCCTCAATGGAAAAATGACGCTTATAATGATGAATCGGGGAGGCCATTTACCCAAACTTCTTTACTCCAATAAATCATCGAACCCAGAGATGGGGAGTTATTTTCCATGGGTCACCGGTAAAAATGCCACACACACGAAAATTCAATATGAACAATAAATTGAGATCATTTTAAATGCGGAAAAAAATTTAAAAGAACGAAATGGCCATAAGCGATTATTTTTTACATACGTTACACACAAAAATTACGAAGGAGGACTCGGCAACAGAGACCAAAATGATTGTGGGACATTTAGGAATCACGTCCATAAATCATTGCCCGGTAACTGCACGTGGAGGTGTCAATAAAACACGCGCGGTCGACTCCCAGTTGCTATTTATCGTCAGCAGATTAATGATGGATGAAGCATTGTGGGCAGCTTTAGGTATCTTTTTCAGGTATGGAAGGAATAAGAGAGAGAGAGAGAGAGAGAGAGAGAGAGAGAGAGAGAGAGAGAGAGAGAGAGAGAGAGAGAGAGAGAGAGATGTAACACTACAGAAAACTACTTTTCTGTATGGATACAGATATTCAATAAATCGTCATATGTAATCTTCAAAACTAAATGAATATTAGCATCAAAATGTTAAACAACAAATTCCGGAAACCAAAAGCTATGCAAGAAACATTATAAGTTCTATCTGGTCTATCTACATGTGTGATTGTATTTGTTGTGGGTATAAAAGATACATGTACGAATTATATAAGAATATATATATATATATCTATATATATATATATATATATATATTATATGTATAATAATATATATATATAATATATATATATATATATATATATATAATATATATATATATATATATATATATATATATAATATATATATATATATATATATATATATATATATATATATATATATTTTCATCCCTTCGCTGCCACTTTTAGGTAGAATTCGAAAACTGTTATTATTATTATTATTATTATTATTATTATTATTATTATTATTATTATTATTATTTTATTATTATTATTATTATTATCTGAGAGTTACCGATCTCTTTACCTTTTTAGCAAATTGTACCAGCATTCGGCATCTGTATATTACTATAAATGTCAGCAATGTTTTAGTGATATTGTATATTGCGTCCTTTTATTTCGTGTAATCTTATTTTTGTACTGCGTTGTGTATGTCTTACGTGTCACTGCATATTCCTTGAGCTGAAATAAGTACCATTATCTTTATTGGTAATAGTATTATTATTCAGAAATGAACCCCATTCATATGGAACAAGCCAACAAGGACCATTAACTTGAAATTCAAGCTTCTAAAGAAATAACAGAAGGTTCTGTGAAAGATAGAAAGAAGAGATCAGTTACTAGAGAATAAAAAATAAAATAACAAATTGATAAATAAATAGATAAAACGTCAGTCATTTATGAATATAAAAGGAGAATTGCTTATTAAGGGTAGGAATACGTTGCATCTTCGCTTGAACTTCTAAAGTTCCAGCTGCACAAAATCCCCAAGGAGACTGACAGCTCCACACTCCGACGGTGTGGAGAATAAAGGTCCTCTGGAACATAGAAGTTGGACAGCGAGGCACATTTACAGCGTAATTAGTGCTGCCGTTCAGTAAATCTGGTTCCTCTCGGCAGGAAAATAGGGTCAGGGATCAATTGTGAACGTGGAAGCTCTCAATTAAAATAAAAATTATGGAAAATTGTCAAATAAGCGACCATCCGTCGATGGTCCAAAGCGTAACTGCTAATGATAGGGAACAGAAACCTACCACCACGAGCCAGTCCGTCTTAGGCCCCGTCCACACGGCCGAGCTTTGCTCGACGAACTTTGTTCGATGTGACGTCAGAAGCGGAGAAACTGCGGCAAAGTTCTGACTTTTCTCGCTGTTTCTCCGCTTCTGACGTCACATCGGACAAAGTTTGTCGACCAAAGCTCGATCGTGTGGACGGGGCCTAAAAGAGATAAATCTCTGGCAGAAGCAGACATCCACAAGGGAGAACAGTATTCTAGTAAAGGAAGGACAACTTACCTAAAACAGGTTGCTCTGATTTAATCACTTACAGACCTTAGCTACAATACCTAACTTTCGTGCGACATTTGCTGACATTTTCATTAGACGTTTCTCAAGAGTAAGATGTGGATTTTTCGACTGTGTAATCACCGTTTTATGATTTAGGTTTATATTTCCTGCGTCCGTGTTTATCTAAAAACTTACTTCTACTTATCAATTCTAACGAGACATGATGAATTGTACTGCATTAAAATGGAACGATAGTTTCGCGAGACTTAGTAAAGCTTCGCTTCGGTATATGAAAATTCTATAAGAGGCCGTACTTAGTATTATGCTTCCCATTACCTTCCGTTACTTCTTTCGAATGAACACCATATTCTTTGGATACTTGAATTTCAAGTCCATAGGAATAGGAGTCATCTTCTGAGTAAAATTATTATTATTATTATTATTATTATTATTATTATTATTATTATTATTATTATTATTATTTATATATTTTTTCTATCACAGTCCTCCAATTCGACTGGGTGGTATTTATAGTGTGGGGTTCCGGGTTGCCTCCTGCCTCCTTAGGAGTCCATCACTTTTCTTACTATGTGCGCCGTTTCTAGGATCACACTCTTCTGCATGAGTCCTGGAACTACTTCAGGCTCTAGTTTTTCCAGATTCCTTTTCAGGGATCTTGGGATCGTGCCTAGTGTTCCTACGATTATGGGTACAATAATATTATTATTATTATTATTATTATATTATATTAGTATTATTATTATTATATATTATATTATTATTATAATTATTATTATTATTATTATTATTATTATTATTATTATTAAGATTTCATTCAGGATTACGCACTATAATGTTTTATAATATTCAAGTGATTTGAGTTTTACCATTACCATTCCGTATTAAATATTGTAGTAGTATAGCAATGCCAAACACGTAATGGCAAGATATTTTTAATCATTGTTGTTTTGAGTCCTGTAACCTCCTAATTTCTCAATTTGATTCACCTCAATTGACGACACTAGCATGGCGGTATAGCTAACTGTAATTAAATAAACTGCACCCGGGTTAGAGCAATAAAATGTTGCCCGCACAACTCAGGCTAATGTCATCTTTTGCTCTCAAAGGAGATTTTGCTCTCCTGAAAAATGACAGTTTTAACAGTAGTCTAATCATGGTTCAAAGTAATTCCCAAGCAGCTGCATTTGTTCAAGTACCGACTAATAACGCATTAGCTATTCACCTTTTTTCACATTAACTGGAAAGATGATTCGAAACTTGATTAAAATGACAAAATCGTTCTTTTACTGAAAAATAATATGACGAACTGACGAAAACAGCATCATTTTACAATCATTAGCTGCGACGATCACCAATGATGTAACAAAAAAGTAAATGTACATGCTATGATCGTTGACTTTTTATATGGAGCGAGTAGATGCTGAACAGAGCTAAAGACAGCATGAAAAGTATGATGATGCAACCATTTTTGTTTTATTTTTCTAACAGTTTCATGCATAACCGTAATTCTAGTATATATCCAATCTTTTGCGTTATTAGAAAAATACACAGCAGTAAAAAACTAATCATAATTTTATCATAGAAACGCAAAGTCAGCATACATACAATTAAATGAACACAACCAAAACATCGTCCTTGCGTATGAAAAGACGGACAAATCCACGCATTAAGTGTAATGCCATTTCCTTGATCTTATTAGCTATTTACCATACAGAAAAAATAGTATAAATAAACTTTACTTGTCTGCTCTTAGCTCGATAAAACTTTTGATTTTTTTTCCATATACGAATAAACTACTCTGGGGAACCTTTCCAAATATGTTGAGGTCTTTCGACTGTTCCATATACTACGTGTAGATTAGTAAAAATTATACGCAACATATATCCGTATAATGTTTTTTTCCAGTATAACAACGAGTCCCCGGATAATGAACTGTACATTAAGGTTTGGCGTCGTCCAGCCCTGGCTGGCTGGCTGGCCCCTCTCTCCCCACCGCCCCTACGTGGTTATGTCGAATGTAGGTACCACGGCGCAAGCCTCAGGACCGTACACAACGTTTCGAATCCACTCACTGTAATATCCCCGTCACCTGTGACGGGACTGGTGCGCTAGTACTAGGATGAAAAAGTATATAACTTACAGGAGCAGGCAACTCTCTCTCTCTTGAAGACAAATTACTTTCCTCTCGGCTAATTTAAAACTGATGAAGGAGGAAAGTCCGACCACGACTGAGTAAAAAGCGTGATGGGCGATGAATGGTCCGTTCTTAAACTACTGTGCCTTCTCCTAAAGTGGCGTGTTTGGGCCAGCCCATCTCATCAGTGGTCGTAAGGCTTCTCTGCTTGGTATCATATTACGCTCGTAATATTATGTTGAAGCATCCTGGAGGTTATAATTACCTAGTGTGAAGAAACAATCAAAATAGACAGGCAGCAGTCAGAATTATTACGCGCGTAAAAAGGCAATACCAGGGGCAAGGATTATTAAAAGATTGACTTTCACTTTTTACGTAAATTTTCAGGTAAGATTGTACTAAGTAGCCATGAATTAGCACAAAATTACAATCTCATGCTATTACCACATAAACTGGCTTTCGTCAGAATTTGATACAGGATAGATAGTAACCGGATCACGGCTGCCAATATAACAGGATTACATCTGTTAACAGACAAAGCGGCATGACTGTAAAAGAAGGACTCAAATGACTTCTTTCAGTCAAGCAGCCGGAATATTACTCACAAATATATTACACACACATTATATATATATATATATATATATATATATATATATATATATATATATATATATATAATATATATATATGCGTGTGTGTGAGAGTTTGTAGAATACATAAAGAACAGTCTACGGTTTACAGAAGAAAATTCTCAGAGCAACATATTTTACAGAAATCCGTAAATTGGAACAACTTATGCATGCATGGGTTCGAAACCTACCGCGGAGGTGACGGCTTCTTTGTTCAACCGTAAAAAAAAGAAGAAAAAAAAAGTTTACGAAAGTAGAGACGCTGAGAGGTCATTGGATAAAAAAAAAATAGATGTATATATTTATGAGCAATGGAAATCGGAATACAAGATGCAAATGACGAGAAATTCTCGTAACCTAAAGCAGCCCTAGGTTAACTGAACTTTTTTGTCTTAAGATTTGTTGAATAAGAACGTTATAAGTGGGGTAAAAATTAATAATCTCAAAGCAGCACTGATCGATAAAAGGATAAGAATGCGTGTGGATGTGACTAGTATTGAAGATGTAAGGAGGGCAGTTAAAAGTTGAATAAAGAGAAGATACCAAGAGTCGGGATAGGTGCCGAGATGTCTGAGTACAGGTAGTGAAAGTATTTAACAACTCCAGGTGACAGAAGCTATTGTGCAAATTACAGAGGCATAATATTACTTAGGGAATAACAATGTGGGTTGAAGCAAGGAGATGGGTGTATGGGTGAAATCGTTGTTATGAAACAGCAATATGAGAGTGAGGTACGCAGAAAACAACTTATGATAGAATCAGTAGGAATACGGAGTGATTAAGAATGTGCTGTGTAGAATATAAGGTGTTGACAGATTTTAATGATTTTGAAGATGAAATGCAGCATTTTAGACCATTTAAATGTAAGAGTGACTGCTGTATTGTAAAAGTGGGTCCGAGACATGGGTGTGTTACGTGTCTGTGGCCACTCAATATATTTATACTCCATATGGGGATGCAAAACAGTCAGCTAATTGATAGTAGATGCGGATGACAAGTATTGGGATAAGAAAATGAGTCATGAACGTTGAAAGGAATTCTGGATATTTGCAAATTTTATAGTACTGATTTGCCATAGTGAAGAGAACCTGCACTAACTAGTGTAAGAACTAATAAGTAGTTACAACAGTAGAAAGATGAAAGCATTTGTCAGCGAGCATTATGTTATAAGGCAAATGTATTGGCATATAAATTTTAAGCCGAATGCCAAGAGCTGGGACCTATGAGGTCATTCAGCATAAGGTAAATGGAAACCAGGGAGATGTTGCAATGGCCGTTAAGATGGATGTTGGAAGAATTGAAGCAGCTGATACTTAAGAGGAATCTGTGAGTAAAAATAATAGATAATGTTAGGCTGAAAGAAGAAAGAGTCACAGAATAGGCGATGCAAGGTAGGAATGATGTGGAAGAGAATTCGAGTACCTATGAGAGGCGAGGTCGAAATTTATGAATGGAATGTCAAGGTTACTATCCTTTAAGGGAGGTAAGTGAATGTTACACGGCGATGGGAGAGGAAGGGTTGAAGGGTTGAGATCTGGGAGTGAGAAATGTGGAGATATGTATAGTAGTCGCACCAAAGTTAGATTGGGTGTATTTAAGATATTTTGGTTGGTGAAATAACTTGAAAAAGCTCTGGACTCCAATTATGAAAAGATGCACTGGAAAGGAATGGGCGTCTTACCCGGAGAGTGCATGCAAGATGGAATGGGATTACTGCAATGTGAGGGTATTTAAGGGCTCTGGTGTTGAACATCCAGTGGGTTTCATTTTTTAAACGCTGATTTTGCGCACGATTTAGCACTTCCTGTAGGAATGGGTCCGTAACTGTTAAGATGTTTATTAAGAACCATAACATAACACTATATGCATTCAGTAAGGACAACAACCTTCATACTAATGTACTTTTAGTCAAGACAGACCGGTTTTTCTTCACATAATGATAAAATCAGTACGAACGATAGGTTATAGTGACTATGGTATTCAAAAAATTACCTGTTTAGCTTTATTAGATTGTCATCATTTCTGTTTGAAGAATTATATACTGGACAATTTTGTTATCGTATGACAGCTGTAAATACTATTCAACATATACATGATTTCTATTTTGTACATATATCATCCAATCAAATGTTACACAAAATTTTTTAATGTTGAATATATATTGTATACATTAATATCTATATATATATATATATATATATATATATATATATATATATATTGGTATACATTAATATATATATATATATATATATATATATATATATATACTAATAGTATATATAAATATACATCAAACAATTTTTCGTAACATTTAACTGGATATGTATAAAATAAAACTAATAAATATGGTGAATATTGTTTACAGTTGTTATAGGACAGCAGAGTAAAATAGTATATTCAGATAAATACAATAAACGGAAAAAATAAATATACTTATATTATGTATACTATATATATATATATATATATATATATATATATATATATATATATAATTAGTATTTGTAACTGCTATACTGGAAAACTGTCGCCTTGATTTCGTCCCTCTCCCCTGGACGGTGGTTCCATCCCACGAGATGACGAAATTATTATTAACTAAAAAATTCCCGTTCGGTTTACCATATGTGAAAATATATAAATTCCGAGGTAGAGCGAATTAGATATTAAAGGCTATTTGTAGCTCGAATAATTTAAATGAATCACGGTGATGTGATAATTATTCATATATGTATATATATATATATATATATATATATATATAGATATATATATATATATATATATATATATCATATATATTATATATATATATATATATGCATATAGCTGATTTGTTATTTGTTTCCGTTTATTAGTGTTTATGTGAATATTGCTATTTTACACAGCTATCATTTAGTACTTTGTCCACACAAGGGCCTGTATTTCAAGTTCATACCCTTTCTGGATTGTTCCGTTCCGAATGACATAGTACTACAACAAACTGTAATAATTATCATGGCTGATTACAACATTGTGCATCTGAGTCGAGTCGATATGAAGAGAAGCTCTGTAAGGTAGGAAACACCGGTGAAAGGGAGGGGGGATGGGAGGGAGGAGATGGGGGAGGTGACGCTGGGAGAAAGGGTGTCGGATGACTCCAAGCCGCCCACAACATGCCGCAACCACGCCCATCTGTCACGCCCACGCGGGGATCGCTTAACACGCTGTAATCGCCGGAAAGCTTCATCATTGAGCTGCTTGGGTGAAGGGGATAGGAAATCAGGGGAGTGTTCCAATGAAATGACTGAAGACCAAATTCATCAGGGTTACATAAGACGCGCCGGTGACCCTTCATGTTCGCTCAAGAGAGATCCATAAAGGAAAGGGACGACGCTCAGGCAGCGGTAGCCTCTCTTCAAAGGGCTGAGAGTTGACCACACAGTGCTTGGCGGCGAGTTTAGTTTTGTTAGGAATTCAATATAGAATTACACGAAATGAAATATGGCAAATATGAGCGATAATACAAAGGAATGCTGATACAATGAAGTGTTTGAAAATCGTGGATTTAAAGCACAATACATATATATATATATATATATATATATATATATATATATATATATACATAATATATATAATAACGAATATATAGATTAAACATACTTTCGAATCTCCCAACCTATATGAAGAACTATCGTTGTAATTTCGATGGCAATCTGTTATGACAAGATCAAAAACAGAAACAAGATCCCGGCCAGCCAGCCACCTTGGGCAATCGCATAATACGATCTAACAATAACAAAGACAGCATTACTTATTTTAGGGACGATTCATAGTTAACATGCAATAAACACGCGGTCGTAACATTACCGACCCACTTCTCATCGAATTTTGAATTTTACTGGCATATATTTCTTCACATCAATTAGGTGCGATATTCTTACTGCTTTCCAATAGGTATTCCCGCACCTGCATTTCTACAAAATTTCAAGAATAAAGCGTAAATGGAAAGATTTAGAAAAGTTGACAGAAAAAGATCAATATAGTTAGATAGAGGAAGAGTGATAACTAAACGTGGTGTCGCTTCCAAACTTGAATTAGAGAATGCCTTAGATATGTGCGGTGGAAGGAGAGAGTGGAGTCTAAGCGCCTCTCGGCAACCCAGCACTCGTGTATAGAAAGTATGGAACGTAGAAATGATCTTTTTTTGGCAGTAAAAGGAGAAGAACGGGAGACCTTAGAAGTGCGAAAAGCCGAGACTGAACCTTGTCATGGTTCCGTGCGCTCGCTTTTAACTAACCTAAGAAGGCATTTGATACTCCACCATGACATGGGATTACTCAGATGCTCATATATACTGGACTCGCTCATATCCTGGAGTATCTTATGACGGACGGACAACGTTAGTCTTTGCCGGGGGATTAACAGTGACATTTTGTTAAGAACATTCGATGAGTCTCCCTCATTGGGGATCAGATGACGTCGGAAGTCTCGAAACAATCATTTGTCATCATAAAAACACCCCACACATCAGTGACATTTATAATATAGAAATAAAGTATGAAGAACATCTTTCAAATAAAGCATGAAGAACATCTTTCAACTAAAATACATAAGAAAACACAAATAATGTTTCCATTCCGATTTCCTAAGTCACAGTAGTGAATTGAATACAGAATTTAGGCCAAAGGCCAAGCACCTGGACATATGAGTTCATTCAGCGCCGACACGAAATTTGACAGTAAAATGTTTGAAAGGTGTAACAGGAGGAAAACCTCTAAGCAGTTACACTATGAATCAATTGTTAGGAGAGGGCGGAAAGTAAGATGGAAGATGATGTGAAAGTAGGTACAGCAAAAGGAATGAAAGTATAGTTGCAGCAAGGGGCCGAGGGCACGCTGCAAAGAACCTTAAGTAGTGCCTACAGTGCACCGCATGAGGTGGACTGACGGCACTACCTCCAAAAGGGGAGTTGCAGTTGTTAACGAGCTGGGCGGCGGTCGAGGTAATTCAGCCCAACAGAAAGATATTCCGATAAACACTCCCTGTTGGCTGAGGAAAAAGTAAGACGTGGAAAAGGTCTTGTATTTCAATATTTCAGAAATACGAAGCTTCGCAGCTGTGCTTTCAAAACGCGAATCTTGTTCCCTACGATGGATGGTTTCTGACTGAAAATGTAAATTACATGCAAACATTTGGAAAAATTAACAGCCTCTTCAAACAACTTGCTTGTCAGGCAGTTAAAATACATCATACAAATAATATAAGAAGAAAATGTTCTGACATTCACCGTACAATCACTGGCTCTTCCCTTGGCATCAAACGTGTCTTTTCAAATGTAAAAAATAAAAACAGCTAATTGTGCATACGTAAGTCACAAGAATATTAAGAAGCAGCAAAAACAAGAAAACGGAGGAACAAAGCTCCATCTATCACCGCAAAGCCTTAAATTTTGTCAAGCTTATTAAACACCCCCCCCCAAAAAAAAAAAAATGCAGCCAGTTATGAAAAATCTAAAATAAGGAAAACTCTTTCATCTTTATAACTGATGAGGTAGTTGCCTTTGAAAAAAAATTATTTTTTTCTTTGGGAGATTTTGGTAACATAGGCATAGGACAACGGTGAAAACACCGTCTTCGCTGACAGAGGTAACAAAATAACTGCATAAAATGCTTTTAATACACCTGCGAACTATTAACAACAATGTACCGGTGATCGATAACAATGCACAGTGGACTGCGTGTAAAATGAAAAACGTGAGGAGCCAGAACAAAATTCCTTTATACATGAGCTCTCTCTCTCTCTCTCTCTATATACATACATACATACATACATAATCATACTACCATCATACATACATACATCATACATACATACATACATACATACCACATACATACTACATACATACATACATACACATACATATATATATATATATATATATATATATATAAGAATATATATATATATATATATATATAGTCAGAAGGCCCACCTTCGGTTCGATATTTCCTAAAATTCCAACCTTAGATTAGTTGCGTAAACCTGCTAACAACTTAACCACATTAAGGGAGACAACGATATGGAAGGACAAATTATACTGCAACAAATGGAAATTCTTCTAAAAAAATAGACAAGTATATAAGTTTCATAAAGTATTAATATAACAGATACTAACACACAGTCCTTAACATACATCACTGCTTTCAATACTTCGTGACACTAATTACCTTTAAATTCTCTTATACAATTAAATCTTTATAGTGAAAAAATAAACATCATAAAATCTTAATTCAAGAGTAATGAAAACAGAAACAAAATTATTCAGCCCGTAAAACAAAAACCGAATTAATATAGTAAGAAAACTAAGCAAACGCCATATTTGTAATCAATGCAAACACTAACAGTTAAGTATATCTTAGTTTCACCAAACCAATGAGCTGATTAACAGCTTTCCTAGGGCTGGCCCGAAGGATTAGATATTTTTTCCGTGGCTACGAACCAATTGGTCACCTAGCATCGAGACCTACAGCTTATTGTGGGATCCGAACCACACTTATTTGAGAAATAAATTCCTCTGATTCCGCGTTGGCGAGCCGAATGCAAACACTAAATAGAATAGAAGATCTAGGTTATGAAAAGAACGGAATTCTTGCAACAATGATTAGACCTTTTGTAGTTATCATCCTATAAGCTAACACGGCAGACCTGATTGAGCTGAAGCGAAATTCGTAAATGATATCGGCGCGCAAGTTTCTGCAATTTCCATCTCAAGACAGATAAGAGGGTTTCAAAATGCAGCACGGTCTCAGGTCTCAGGTCTCAGAAACTGCGTTACTTTAACATCGATTTTTCAGAAGCCTCTCAGGCATCGGAGTACATGTGATTATATCTCCTCCAGAGGCATTAGGTCGTGAGATCGACCCCACCCTCTTCGGGTCAAATGTTCCTGTTTCGATAAGGGAATGAGTTCGATCACGTGAAGGGAGCTCGCTCTCCTCAGTTAACACACAATTACAAAACATAAAACTGGTGCACTCGTTACACTGATTACCAATCGCACGATGGGCGTGCAACGTTCTACTTCTTGAGAACAGTAACTTGATAAAATTTAATATTATCCTTTTCAGTTCATCGTTTCAACGCACTTGAGTCAACAGTCATAACTACGATGACTAACCCCCCTAAGAACATGAGAGTCTAGAGATTTCATCACAGCACAGGCCACATAAAATATGACAAGACCGTAGCAACAAACAATGCTAAAATTTGACTAAATTTGAACTTTTGTTATTCTTAATTTGTGAAAACTTGTAGCTAATTACCATTTGGTTATTCAGTTCTTTTACATCTGTTAAAATGAAAATTCGTCAATATTCTACTAATCTTATAAATTTTCCACTTATCTTATATTAAGTTTTCGTAAGCCGAAGGCAATCTTAGGATAGTAATGATTAATGAGTCAACCATATAACAAAATGGAACAACTTACATCTAAAAATTTATACTATGGTTCGTATACGAAAAATGTATTCTCGCCTTTTGTTTTAAGCAAGTTCCATTTTATTATACCTACTAACATTTGTCAAAAATTAAAGTCATTTAAATCATTGAAGCCTGAACATTGTTTTCCTACGTTTTACTGCAATTGCTACAGGGAAGATGCCTTTGTAGATGATTCACAGAGAAAAGATCAGGGTTCTTGAACAGACAAACCTTGCTGAAATAATCAGACAAAATCAGACAACGCTTCGTACTCGTGTCACTGGTCACATGATGTCCGAAGATCTCCAGCTGAGAAGGATCCCTTTCCCAGGGGCATATGTCACCCATGTGCGTGATCCCAGATGCAAAAGCTTTTCATTCCAAAAACTCCGGAACGGACAGACATTTTCCGCGACGCTCCCTTAGAAGCTGGAATTGAATTCTAAAAGCGTCCAAAAGAACATATGCGCACGGGGTTAAGTGGCCTCCGGACCCCCTTTCTTGTTTCAATGTCGCCGTTTGTCCATTGTGTCTTTTCAGGAAGTAAAAGGGAGAGGGATTAATGCAAAGGAAGGAAGAGGGGTGGGGCCAATGAAGAGGGAGAGATTTTCAAAAAGAATTTCTATTTCGTTTCCAAACATGATTATTTCGGGTAATTTAAAAGGTCGGGAAGGGATGACAGAAGCCTATACCCCCCCCCCCCCCCCCCCCCCCCCCCCCCCCCCCCCCCCCCCCCCCCCGCAATGTCCCCCCCCCCCCCCCCCCCCCCCCCCCCCCCCCCCCCCCCCCCCCCCCCCCCCCCCCCCCCCCCCCCCCCCCCCCCCCCCCCCCCCCCCCCCCCCCCACCCCCCCCCCCCCCCCCCCCCCCCCCCCCCCCCCCCCCCCCCCCCCCCCCCCCCCCCCCCCCCCCCCCCCACCCCCCCCCCCCCCCCCCCCCCCCCCCCCCCCCCCCCCCCCCCCCCCCCCCCCCCCCCCCCCCCCTCGCAGGACGGCCACTGGTCATTTCGTGGTTCCAGATGCAGAGACCGTTTTGTCCGACCTTCACCTTTGTTTGTCTTTAATGTGACCCTGACCATTGTCACAGGAGAAGTATTGTTGTTTAAGTCCGTTAAATCATGGTTATGTTATGGGGCATCCGGCAAACGTTCCTAAAATCCTTCAATACAAAGCTTTGGGATAATGTTTACAGTTCAGACAAACAGAAATAATATTTCCGTATCTTTTCATTCTTATTTCTGTAGAGTATATGAGGCTGGAAAGTCTCGCGACCATAACTAATATCTTGGGTTCTGATCCTATTCATCAAGAGCACAAAGAGTGACACTGCTCTGTCCAGCTTACATTTCCTTAAGCAATTCGATGGAAAAAAGGAGGGAATTTTAGATTCAATAAGGGGAAAATATAACAATACCTTCCCAAAATATCAAAAGCTCACATTAAAAGTCAAATTCAAGTCTTATAATTTCATGACGATATCAGGCTCGCTACTGCTTTTGTCTTCATCGATAAACAATAGTACTTCCAAGATATGAAAATTATGTAATATCATCATACTACTACTAGAGATTTAATAATAATAATAATAATAATAATAATAATAATAATAATAATAATAATAATAATAATAATAATAATAATAATAATAATAATAATAATAATAGCTTTTATCAACTCAAGGCCATATACATGGAATATTAAAAAAACAAATAGACCTAACATACACAGTCTAGATACATAAGATAACATGAAAAAAAAGATTAATAGTCAATATCCACACTTGCTGAGGTAGTATAAAAGGTGGTAATCAAAATAATGGTAATAACCGTAATAAAATTGAGAATAGTTAAAAAAATTGAATGTAACAAAACTATATTGATATAATCACAGTAATAATGAAAAAAAGGAAAATACCAGTAATGACAATAATCGTAGCAATACAATGATAATGACAGATTCTGCAGATGACAATTTCCAAAAACCGAGATTAAGTCATTTAGGGAACAAACGCCTCTTTGGTCATCAAACTTTTATCTTCAGAAACACTTTTGCCTTTATCCTCCGACCGTGAGATAGATGAGCTGTTAAGAACCGAAAAAGAATTACGATAAGAATTAATAGCTAAATTTCCAACAATGTAAGGTTAATATATAACTAAAGTATAGTCGATGATAAGAGATGATGAGGCTGAAAAAAAAAGGATACCTACGTCGATTAATAGAAATATCCGTCGACCGGCGAATACGTTCCGGGTGTATTTCGGAGAAAAAAAAATCTTTATATTAAAAAATTATGTACATCTACGACGAAAAGACGTTAAAAGCCAAAAATAACACGAGCCATGCGGGGTTAACAAAAACTGTCGAAATGAACTGTCACTCTATATTCTGTTTTTTTTTTTTTTCATCTGTCCATCCGCCTGTGGTGTTTTTGTTTGGTAACACTGCTTCCCAGGCTTTAGATAGTTACGCTATGCGTAAGTTTTAGGTAAATAAAAGGATATCTGCGTGTACATTTGCAACTGAAAAGTGTTTTAATAATTTACTGTATGCGAATTACACCGTTAATATTCGAAATAGGACAGTATTATAATCGTTGAATGTAAGCTGAATGTCACTATCTTAAGCCCGGGACGCAGTGTTACCATACAAAAACACCACAGGCGGATGGACAGATGGAAAAATACGGAGTATAGTCAAGGACACATCTTCCACAACACGAAGAAAGAATGGAAAACTAAATGAAGAGAGAGAGAGAGAAAAAAAAAAAGCACATCAAAGCGAGTAAGGGAGTGACCGTTAGCGAGCTCACTCTTCCAATTACGTGTCACCTGAGAACCCAACCCTTTGACCGCTTGGCCGCTTCCTCAGGTCCTACACCCCTTCCCCCCTTTTTATTTTATTTTTTTTTCAAACGCTCTCCCACACATCGTTCTCATTGCTTTATATAAAAACTCTCTTTACTGACCTGGCAAAATTCGCTTTCACACAAATGGTCCCCGTCTGAATAAGATATGATCAGCTGATTTTATATTTGAAAATATGATTCATTCATCAAGATGAAATCTGATGACATTTTATTTGTAACGACGCTGTATTTTCTCTCATGAAACAATACATTAAACAAGAGTTGCATTTGAAGTGTAATACCGTATTTCATTACCGAACGTTTGTATTGTTATCGCTGATTCTCTTGTTTGAACTGTTGCCAGAGCCGTAAGTGATAAGTGCTACTTGTAAACTTTCTTACATGGTGTGATCAAAACTGAAAGTTATGCATATAGGAACGTCATTAACAATGTACAAAATTTACATTCCCCAGCAACAATCATATCAATATACATCAATTACGGCTTGACAAAAAACAAGACATTCATGACAGACCAATATCAACAGCGGAACTTACAATTAACAATTATCCGCTTGGATATCGCCATGAAATTTGCAGTGTGGGTTCCTCAAATGTAACCGAGCAGCTCTTTCCAGGAGGGACACGGCGAGACGTACCCACAACACTCGCTTTATCAGCCAAAGGATGAAGTGATGTGGATGGACACACTCCGTTAATGACCACTGTGCCTCAGATGATTTATGTACCTAGTAGTTACTCGACGGAGCAGGGGAATGTTGCTACATTAATATACACAAACGCACAGGTTTTTTTCCTGTATAACAAAACACGTTGCCGCTAATAACAACAGTTAACACAAACAAATGGTACCTGACGGATTACTAAATATATTGGTGGTATTATCAGCCTTCTATAATAAGCAGACAATAATTGACAACTAAAATGATGATCAAAGGTTGTCTTCGGGAAACCTCTCAGATTATGCGGTTGTGTGAATACTCACACAACGTATAAATGGAGTCGTTTTTAAAGTTTTTCAAAAATGTTGTGCATTACAGCAGATCATACCACAATAACTATATAAACTGGTTTAAAAATCTTATACGTCCAAAGAAATAAAAACTGGTAAAACAGAAATAATATGCCAGTATTCGATGACTAAACTAACGCACCCTAAAACTATTATATTAACGATAAAAGACGGAAAAATAAATGTTTATAATAAGCACCATAAGCAAAAATATGGATAGCATCAATTGAACCTTTTGTATAAATATTACTCAGGCAAAAGCATACAAGTATAAATGCATGATTTGCACCCAGAACCCCACTAGATGCACATACACTGATTATGACCATTACCTCTGACAAAGATTTTAGACGTAACGTATTATTTATAGTATATATAGTTAGCCTGCATCAGATACACATAGGTACCATTCACAAAGTTTTCAAGCATATTTTTTTCTATTTTCATATCCTTCTGTAATTACTGATTCTCTACACTTCAAATTTAAAATAGCTTAGTTCTGAACTCTTTGTTTATTGGATATTCAGAAACAATCGTAGAATTCAGAAATTTCAGGAACAAATTCTACAAGAAGAAATAATTACTGTCAAAGGAAACTCGTTGGCGACGCATCATTCTTTGGATAACAAACCATGAAACCTACTGTCAATCAAACTCCTTAATTGGCAGCGGCCGTTCGAAATATCCGAAGAGTAAACGACAACTGTAAACAAGGGGAATGAAGAAGGGGAGAAGAGAATTATGATCGATCGGTTGAGTCTTGCCTTGTTAGGCCGAATGAAGAACCCTTTCTCCTTCGCCCTTCCAGTTCTCACAAAATTCTCCCGAATACCCACTCTCTGTGGTCCTTCGTATCAGCCAAACGATTTTCCAAAAGGATTGGGAAGGGGGCAATGCCCCCCTCCTTCCACCCCAGCTCATTACCCTCACTTCTGAGGAGGAGAGCACCAGGACACCAAAACAGGAAATGAAACTCAATAAATGTAAAGATGGCGACACAAGATAGAGGGGAAGGCAGCCAACACGTGTCTTGAGGATTGGAACGTGAGAACGAGGATGTGGTCAGCGTGACGAACGGACAGACACGACGGAACACAACAAACGGAAGGAGACATGCGATGACTTGGAACAATTAAAAGTGATAATGAGGATACCCCAAGGCAGAAGAGAACCTCACCAAATAAGGGAAGCATGAGGCTCGACTCTGTAACCGACCATGAAGAGAGCTAACTGACAATTATTATGTTGTAACATGCAGTGCTTCAGAAAAAATATTCTCTCTCTCTCTCTCTCTCTCTCTCTCTCTCTCTCTCTCTCGTCCCCTCTCTCTCTCTCCTCTCTCTATGTATAATATATAGATATATATATATATATATATATATATATCTATATATACAATACAATATACAATATACAATATATATATATATTATATTATATATATATATATATATATATATATATATATATATTTGTGTGCGATTGTCGATCGTGAGAAAAAAATAAGAGGATAAAAATATGCTAACAACCATTCAGGCGAAATAAACCGTCCTCTTGGTTAGCATTGTATCTTCAATGATCTATCCCTGAGATGTCTTCTTTATAAACCAAATTCTTGTAGAAACTAATAGTTAAAACAATATTCTTTTATATTAGTACAGGACGACCTTCGAGTAAACCGAATTCATATAATAATGTTAGTAATGAATTACTTTCACGTGCAATAACTTCATCTAATAAGATACCCGATGATGTTCGTATTAATTAATTTTCAGAATCTTGATAACAAGACTAAAATGCATAAAGCTAATCAACAACCTCATTTAGAGCAAGCAGTCAGACTTGCCCGTGATTAACTCGGGAGTATTATTATGGCAGTGTAAGAAATAATGCCTTGGTATGACAAAAACGACCTGCTTTTAAAACTCCGTTATGATCTCTTTGTTCTTGAGCGGATGCAAAAATTCAACACCAACTAGCTCGCATGTGAATACTGGCGTTTATCTTTGAGCAAATAGTACAATAACCTACTAATTCGGACCTGATGCCATAACACTCGTTATTACAATGGCAAATAAACCTAATTAGTTAAGCTAAAAAAGTAAAAACCAATCTCACTTGTAACTTCACCTATTGCGTAAGCCAACTTGATGGTGCTACGTCTAATTATCATTGACAAAGAAAGACTTCGGGAGGTAAATTATTTGTCCAACACAAGTCTCAGAAATACAACTGATCCGTACAAACAAATTCTTCAACTTGCTTGCAAGGTCAAAATCTGATGTTATGTCGACGTTAGCTTCCTGATACTCTGCCTGATACCATTCTGTTCATTTTTAAAATGTCTCCATTTCAACATCCACTTATATATTCTCATACACCGACGTCTCAGCAAAATATATAACTTTCAAAGTTAAAGGTATTTATAAAATATTTTACTTGATAAACACATGGAAACGACTCCTCCTTTTCCACAACTATAAATTCTCTTTGTTATGTTCATATACTCCAAGACCATTGAAAAATAATTGCGTGGTGCACCTTATCTTGTGATTACTTTGTGCAATTATCTTATCACAGATGTCACTTGTGCGACCGTACGTGACACAAATAAACTTCTAGATCGTCAGTAAAAGGATGTTCTTAAGTATAAAGACCCGTATATCTCTTTCCTTTAATCTACATTTATTTCTTTAAAAAAAGTTCATCTTCAATCAGCAACGTGTCTCGCCTTAAAAGCATCTGGTTCACATATAAAATTAACATTTTTAGTCCCACGCCTGTCTTGAAATACTAGAATAATTTATATACGGACATACCGTAAATCAATATTATGCAGTTTTCTATGACTACTAGCTTTAAATAGAAGACAATATATTAAAACAGCATTGATTACTGGTATTTTCTGTTTCTTTTTTTAAATCACGAAAAGGATTGCAAAATTTTCTTTTAAATTTGCAGTTTGACATTATGGCGCTGAAAGGATAATTTCTCCCCACAATATAGTCTAGTCAAAAGAAAGCGAAAAAAAAGATAACAACACTAATTACAAGGTTGCAACTTTCATCGCCGGGACTATAATTTTTGGCAAACGCTGAAAGAGAATGGCTTAATGCGCATCTCTTGAATCAACAACGTACTCCTTCAGAAGTTCGACAAAATCAGCGATGAATTTCAGTAGAGAAGCACATGAGTGTATTCTACAATACCTGGGCGCATCTTGAAACCAAGACGTCGAAGAAGAAGCGAGTAACGTAACCTTGTTGCAAAAGGAGCGCTCAAAATTTCCGTCGGTTTCGAGGCAACGCCCAACGGCCATTAGTTCCCGTCCCGCTCAATGTAATAAATCGCTCACTTCAAACCAGCAGTTTTAAGGACTTATTGCTCACTGACCATCGCCTGAACTGGTATTAAGAAAGGGTGTCGTGAGGCTAAGCAATGAGACAAGATATCGACCCTAATCAAATGATTCGAGATAATTAACTAATTAGATAAATCGGCCAAACAGTCAGTGAGGCCATTAATTAAGTCATCTGGAGTCAATCGGCATCTCAATTTAGATAAGGAGCCAGTCCATTCATTTAACGAATCTGGCTGTACACTTTCATTATCAGGTGATTTTCAATCATGTTTTCTCGGGCACATAATTGCCGCGGAAATCTCTAAATACTGTGGCGTCAAATGAGCAAAATGACCGTCATTACAAAAGAGAGCGGACTGCTATGGAACACGAACATGGCACGAGCTTGCTGCGTCCACCACGGCAAAGGAATGCAAATATTTATATCATATTTAGTCATGCAAAAAAAGCAAAGGAATGTAATCATAAGCGGAACAACGACTGCCTAGCATCATTAATAGTTCCGCATTTTTCTATCAAATCCGCAAATAAAAATTATTATATATATATATATATATATATATATATATATAGTATGTATATGTATATGTATATGTATATGATATATGTATATATGTATATAGTGTATATATATGTATATATATATATATATATATATATAATAGAGGAGGAGAGAGAGAGAGAGAGAGAGAGAGGAGATGATGCGAGAGAGAGAGAGAGGAAGAGAGAGATAGAGAGAGAGAGAGAGAGAGAGAGGAGGGAGAGGTGTATCCCCCCCCCCACCCCCCCCACCCCACACACACACACACACACACCCATATATATATATAATATATAATTTGTTTCCCTCTTAAATATATGTATATACACACATTATATATATATATATATATATATATATATATATATATATATATATATATATATATATATATATATATATATATATATATATACATATATATATATATATATATATATATATATATATATACATATATTTATATACCGGCGGGCATATAGACAAAGATGGAAGCACGCAGTTTCATTTTATTACATTCTGTTGTACAGATAATAGCTCCGAGGTTCTTCAAAATTATATTTAGTTTCTTGGCTGAAGCAGGAACCTTGCTGAGGTTCATCTCAATCACTCGCATCCCTGGGAGAGAAATTATTTAAATTCAAGTTTTTGTTTTCATTGACTGATTGTATGTATATATACTATTATATACGTATATATATATATATATATATATATATATATATATATATACACATACATCTAAGTTTATAAATATATACGTTCATATACATATACATACAGACACACACACACACACACACAATATATATATATAATGATATATATATATATATATATATATATATATATATATTTTTTTTTACATATAAAAATATATAATATATTACGTAGACAAGCGAAGCAAGCAAGTATGGCTGAACTGTTCAAGGTGATAAGTATCGCCGTTTTGAAATGCAGACAGGTACTTAACATTATTTGAAATGCAGGAGGTCGAAAGAAAGTCTACTTGGAAGCAAAAGAATTTCACTTAGCATCATGTGTTATGTCGGGGGGTCAAAATCTTTTCTTATTCTTAATATTTACGTGTAAAGAGAAACTACATTCTTTTCCCCTCCTTCATTTGGTAGCTCGGTAAGAAACGTATTTATTGTGCCCCATGGATAGGAAAATATAGAAAAAGCTGCATTTGCGATATAGCGTTGTTCAGCTTTAGCTTTTTTCCCTTTTTCCCGAGGAGATGGTACCCGATTTGTATTCATACACATTGAACATGCATATTTTTACTAGTTTCATAACGAGTATACAGGGCACAATATTGCATAAGCACATTTTCAATAGGTAAATACCTATGTACAATATGTTGACTGGATTCGGGTGACGTGTTTGTTGCATGACGTGTTTGAGTGAAACAATCTTCCCACATTAGCCTGGGGCCGTCGGGGTTAGAGCCGTTTGTGCACCTAACGTGGTGTACTGTAAGCATTAATCAAGAATACCTGCAGCTTCCCTTCGGCCCTTAGCTGTCCTCACTTTTCTTCTCTTTTTTTTGTTATCCAACATCTCTATCTGTTGTTCCTTATTACAACTGAAGTTTTTTTTTTTTCCCTCCAAGTTCCACTTCTGTAACCTCGTACTCTAGTTCCTTCATTTTGTAGGTCTCTCTATCCTACTGTCCAACCACTGTAACTCCCTCTTTTCACTGTCTTAGGCGCTGAGTGGCCGAAAGTACCCCATTGTTTGGCTTGACAGCCTAAGTTTCATAAATCAAAGTCAACATTAGCTAAGATCTTGGAGGTTTAGTTTTTTTTTTCTTCTACGAAACATGATAGTCAACCGTATGCAAATGAAAAACGCAATAAAAAATAAACCTTTCAACAAACTGGTTATTTAAAAAAATACCAATTAAACCTAGAGCAGATTTTCAGAAAAGTAGCGCTGAAAGATCTGAATTGATATGATAATTTCGTCACATATCTTCATAATGAATGAAAATAACAAAAGATGTGAGAGGCTGAATTTTCAAAATCTACATACTGTTAAGAATTTAGACGAGAGAGAGAGAGAGAGAGAGGAGAGAGAGAGAGAGAGAGAGAGAGACGAGAGACGAGACGAGGGATTGAGACGAGCGGAGGAGAGATAGAGAGAGAGAGAGGAGAGAGAGAGAGAGAGAGAGAGAGAGAGGTGGGGGAGTTGTCCTTTGATACTTCATTAATTAGACAGAGATAATATGTAGTTTCATACTTAGTATACTTTAAAGGAAGGAATATTATCAGCTATCAGTCACTGACGAGGGTGAGGTAATGGGAAGTGTGATAAATATGTTACTCATGAAAAGGAGAAAATATGACAGGAATGAAATCAGACCCACGATGGGCACTTTGATATACACAAAGACATACATTTGTAGCATAGTAGGCTACTAGCTTTAGTATGATCATCAGCGCCTTATTCAAATTCCAACTAGAACCAATGTTGAGTAAAAGATTTCAAATATAACAGAACAACCACATCTTAATAAGAAAGGACAGGAGGTTCCAACTTGGTTTCCGAAGGCAAAAAATTAGACTGCGGACATTCGGTTAAAATGCCAGATTACAGATATTTTGGGAACATGAAGGAACTGTCTCACATTTTGTTACACAGAAACAGGACGATGACCGAGTCATTGGATTACAATGTCAAGACGAATTATATGATTTATGCACTGATCCAAACTAGTTGGAATAACACTAGGACATGCCTGTCCCTCTCTTTAAGAAATCAGACCCATATACATTAGTTGAAGATCTTGGGGGTGTATTACACTGTTAAAGAACAGCAGTTGAATGGTTTCAGAGGCGAAAACTACAGTAAACGAGAAAGCGACAGAAAAGAGAAAAGGAGGCTGATTTTGGTTTTTAAATATACAGCCAAGTTAGAGGAATCAACAAGTTCACAGATCTATGGGCGAGTTTTTAAGGCAATGAAGTTGAGATAAGCAGGCAACCGAAGCAAAGGATGATTACAACAATATTTGGTTTACACACTTTCTTAACCGCTGAAAAATACTCGTCCAAGAACATTTCTTATAGAGAAAAAGTAATCATTGGATAGGGAACTATTTTCAAGTGCCGTATTAATATAGTATACCATCTATAGCAGGACATAGCAACCTCATTCAAGGTTACCAAGAGCTTACAATATGAAACTACTTAAATTCTGAAGAGAATATAGGACATTAAAAGTGTTAGTTTTTAAAGCTGTTTACTCAATAATACACATTTTTTCACTCGAGTGCAAAAACAAATAAAAATATACAGCCCACTATAATCAACGTTATTAGTTCAATATGTGAGTCCTTTATACAACAATAATCTAGCTTTCTACTTAGAGCGTCAATCACAAGGAAAACTATATTTAAAAAACGAGTTTTGAGAATTAAGTTTTTCCAATTCAAACAACTGAAGGAAGCGAACTTTCACACACTTGATTTGAAAATCACCGAAACAAAAGTATAAAAGTCTTCCATTCCGAAAAGAGAGACGGCCGTGACCTCGTGCGCGCAAGCGATCACAGATAAGTGCAGAGGCACCCTGATGAATACCCTTGTCATGTTCCGCCGAAACCTACCGAGCACTTTCCTCATTTATCACACCGCACATCTCCAAGATGACTGGATGACTGACAGATCGATGAGAAGGACACAGGTTTGTGCAGTAGTGCATACGAAGCATGATGACTGTAATTGTCTGATAGATGATGGCCAGATGGGAACCTGGCGCGTGAGACAAATATGCTCCAAATTGCTCACTAGTTTTTTCTCTTTTTTGTTGTTGTTGTTGTAACAAAGACTCTCGATATAAAATGACGAAAATGTCCGGTCTGAATAACAGCATCCAATTAATTCCGATTAAGTTTTTTTTTTTTTGCTTTGGAGAATTATCACACGCAGCACCATTCGATACTATGTCAAGGCAGTTTTCTTCTTTTCTTGTGATCGTACACAATGCAATATATATGATCAGAATATTTAGACCAGTTTTCAAACAATCACGTCAGTTGCATACAATTTTCAGTCTTCGGAATATTCTTTACTTTTTATCACATTTCAGAGAAAACATGGGTCAAGACTTACCATCCGACCTAAATATAATAAACTATACTTATGCAGATCTAATCCCTCCTCCTGATAAAAGTCAAGGAAAATACAAGCAACTCTTTATTCCAACGAATAAAAATTCTCGTCTGGTCTTATACAGCCACACTGCTATTATATACAATTCCCAGACGCAAAAAGTCAAGTTATAAATACGCGGCCAATTAACCGAGGCAACTAATAACAGGACCGACAGCCGAATGGCCGGGCCTTTGCCAATGCTCCCTAGAAATGTTTATGCTTTTAAAACGTCACATCCTCCTTCAGAAAAAGTTCAGATCCGCTTCTGACTCGCCTACAGCCCTTACCCCCCGCCCGCCCCCCCACCTTCCCCCCACCGATATCCTCGAGGAGGTTAAGGGGGCCACTCCTTAAATATGCCTGCTGACCACACCCTCTCTCTCTCTCTCTCTCTCTCTCTCTCGTGCACACAAGCATAAATCTAAAGGCACACACCCGTACATGTACTCAGACACAAACACTGTACAGTGACAAATTTTGTTATTGTACACAAATGCACGTGAACAGCTATACACACGAACATATATATTAACACTCTTATTGCATTCGAAAGCTTGGGTATTGTGCATAAAGACACACTCGTGCAAAAATACACATACACCCAAATGTTTAGTGGTTGTAGCACCTTTCGAATACACTGACGTGCGAACAATTATCGATAAGCAGACGGCGTCAGATAAGAAATAAGTGTTATTTCGTGACCAATCCCCAGTAAGTACCCACAGACCGGGTATGCTTTGAGTATTTTCCCCTTCGGGACCCTTCCCGAGTACCCGCAACCACGATGTTGTTGTTAGTGTTATTGGTGACGGAAGGGAAAGGGGAAGGAGGGGGGGGGGGGGGGTTGCCCAGGGATAAAAGGATATGCTCCAATTTCGGTCACGCCAGCCACTGGGCAAAGCACAAAGGAGGTCACAGCGAGGTCAGCTGGCACGTGCTGAAAGTACAAGGGGGGTCACCGGTCGCATGCATAATAACAGAAAAAGGAAAACAGAGAGAGAGAGAGAGAGAGAGAGGGGGGGGGGGATGGTCTAGACATAACAAATGAGAACTTTAGTTATCGACAATTCCAAAACTCTGTGGACAATTGAATAAAAATGTCATGATTAATATAATAGACTCAATAAGTATGGCAGTTAATTTTTCCATTTTGTGTCAGCCACTTTGCCTCCTTGTAAACAACACATACACAAACGTGCATTCGCACACAAATATGCCAAAAATCATGGAAGCTGCACCAAGGAGCAAAATTGCAAACCGCCCAACTCGGAGCTCATTATCAACAAACGGATGGGAGAGTGTCAAATGGCGCTGGACTCGCTATTACATGATAATAAAAATTCTTGCCGATGAAATGTACCGCTTGTATATCTATCATTCTCGGCCGAGGGCAAAATTCTTGACCCATGACAAAGCTTCTAGGTCCAAAGGTTGCCTACGCTACAGCGCGGTGCAGTCGTGCCAAAGGAGTTATTTTCAATCTTCCTTTCGGTTCTACTTATCAATGAGGATGATGTTCCCGCTCCACTTTCACCGAGATTGCCTCTCACAAGTCCATTCACTAGACCCTCTTACCCTTTACCGATTACCGCAAACTATTTCTGACCCTTCCCTTTTCTCTCCTTTGAAGAGAGAGAGAGAGAGAGAGAGAGAGAGAGAGAGAGAGAGAGAGAGAGAGAGAGAGAGAGGAGTGGTGGCATTGCTGGCTGTTTACAGGAGAGCGGCGTTTATCCCTTCCAGTTACAGATCCCCTTCGGCCCAACCACAGAGATGCACCAAATAGAATAAATAGACTTCCAACTCGTCCCGTGAAGACCGTCCTCCTTCCTTCCAGCCGGCCGCCATATGAATCCTTCGCAACGCTGTTTGTTTGTCCGCTTTTGTGACATTGTCTCGTCCCCAGCCGGCCTGATTGGCACGCTGCATCGCCCCAATTTTAATCGCTTTATTCAAAACAGGTCGGAAAACTGGTCATTCGTTATTAATAGAATCGGACCCTCTTCTTCTCCCCTCCCCTCGCTCTCCATCGCTCATTTGCCACAGTTTTGACTAACACTTGCTCCCTGTCCAGCCCCCGACGGCCCGGTCAGCTGAGGTCACTCGGTGATCGGGGATAAAAGGTCATACGATAACCGAAAGCCCCACAAGAGGAACGAACGCACTAAAGAATGCGTCGATATCGTCTCTCTCGTACCCTGCTGGAGAGTCGGAAATAAACAAGAGGCTATGCAGGGGTTTGGCGTCTGTCTGCCTCCCGGAGGATATTACTGGATGAAATGAGGCATAGATAATAAGCGGGATGCCGAGGCCTTCCTCCAGCCAAGCGCCGACAGCCTTAGCGGCACCGCACCCAAAGGCCAGATTACCATGCCTTTCCCGAGCGACATAGTTCCATTTGACCCAGCATGACCTTGATCGAGTTTAAAAAGGACAGCTGGTGGCGGCGTCGAATATCCAACATGTGCTCGAAATGCCCCGAGATCTCGAGCACGTGCGTTTTCTCGCTTCCGCCGATTGGCCAACTTCAGCTCCAATTTCTATAACCCGCTTCGGCGTTCGGTCGACAACAAAGTTACCCCTAACGCGGAAAAGTGCGCGTAACATGAACACACACCGCAGTATAAACGTACAAACAATGTATGAAGTTTGTGCGCACGCGTACTGTTAGTTTGCGTGCATACAAAAATATACATGTATACATATATGTTTAGGTATTATATATGTGTTTATGTATTATATATATGTTATTATATACATATATATATATATATATATATATATATATAATTAATACTAAATATATATATAAATATATATCTATATATATATATATACATACATACATACATACATACATACATACATACATACATACATACATACATACATATATGTTTAGGTTTATATATATGTTTATGTATTATATATATATATATAATATATATAATATAATACATACATACATATATACATATACATACTACATACATACATATATATATATAAAACCTACAAGCCAAAGTTTCACTGAACACTCGAGATATTAAACCAAAATGATGAACTTGACGGTCTTCGGAAATAACTCAATCAAAGCTCTTCAGCCAAAGAGAGACAAACATCTCTGTCAGATGGTCTTAATTCAATCCATCTGACGAAGTCTTCTTGATATCAGTTATCACCCACCCTTCTCAGCACAGACTCCATATTCAAGCTAAATAGATCTCAAGTAGAATGCAAAAAAAAGAAAGAAAAAAAAAGGTTGTTGCTGGTTAAGAGCTGACATATTGGCTGCGTTTGTGGTGGCGACTAATGAGACATATTAAGTAAGTAATAATCTTTAGAATAGTGTGGTCTCCGTAATTTGATTCTTCTGACTGGAACAATTATTTCATTCATGTAAATAATTATACCTCTACTTTATATATATTATATATATATATATATATATATATATATATATAATATATATATATATATATATATATATATCAGTGATCTTCACAAATGCAATGCAGTGGTAATCGCGTTAGCAAATCAGATTTTGCGTTAACACGTTAATTATATTCCTCGACTTTATCTTTATGGAAGTGTAAAATGTTCCGATTTCTCGCTGGACTTTCACTAATGCTGACAATTCCAACACCAAGTTAATGCTGCAGCTTAAAGCACTTCCACCTAGAGATTCTCTCCACAATAATGCAAAGTAAATTAGGGTGACAAATCAGCTACGAGATCTTGGCGATATCTGGGACTTTCTTTGTCCAGGACAGGGCAACGTTAATGGACGCGCACTGCATAAGACAACAAAGTTATGACCTTTATCTCGAACTATTTCGGCACTTTTGACGCCGAGGCATCGTCCAGCTTTTACCCAGACACATCTGATAAACTAAAGGCAAAGGGTACGAAGGTTACTTCCCCGTTAAAGAGACTTTTCTTTGTCTTGCTCTCGTCAAACGCGTTTCGCAACTCGCTCTTGGCGACAAACTTATCAATGGGGCATTATCTCTCGGGGAGATTTTTCGTTTGCATTATTTGGCATATCTCTCTCTCTCTCTCTCTCTCTCTCTCTCTCTCTCTCTCTCTCTCTCTCTCTCTCAAGAGTGAAACGAACTATCATTCTTACTTAACGTTAACTATATTTTGCAGTCTAAGTCATAACATAGATGATAAAGGAATAAAACTTCTTTTTACTTACGATTCTTATATGGAGGCAGTTTCCATTCTCATAACATGATAATTACCATTCCAGTAAAATCGTTATCCTCCTACTATAAAAGTACAGCTCTCATACTGCTAAGATAGTTACACTTAACATTCCTGTACGGCAACTGAGATTTTCATATCACGAACGTTGCCATCCTTTAACACAGTCGTGATTCTAATACTACGACAGTTGCTATTCCCATGTTATGACAGCAGTCATTCCAATTACGGCAGCAGTAATTTCTATGCTATGACTGTTGCAGTTATTATATTATGAAAACTGCCCGTCACGTACTATGACAGCGTCATTCCTACATGGTTTTCTTAGGCAATAATGAATTGGCTGTTCCTTTAATGATAACAGTTAATATCCACATTGCGAGAATGACAATTCTTTATAGGAGTTACAGCTCTCACACATTAAAAAATACCCGTAGTAGCATATGTCTTGAAATGGCGGAACAAATCCTCTTTTATGTATATATGAATATATACTTCTATTTAACGATGAATCTGTGCAGAAAACTTTCGGAAAACTGTTCGATTGAAAAATGGAATCGAATAGTTTCCCGAAAGGTTTCTGTGCGGGTTTGTTCTTCAATATATGTACATATACATAACTGTGGATCTGTTTCTCCATTGACACACTATAACTGCTACGATTCCTGAATTCTTGAAGATCATGGAAGAGAAGAGGAAGACAGCTACCCTGTGATTAAATCTAATAGAAAGCGTAAAAATAGACAGTGCGATTAAATGAAGACTTAGAGGAGTATGCTGAGAGTCCGAAACCTAAATAACTTCTGGTATTCCATCATGTATAGGATTTGAGTTACTTTATTTCTGCGTGCGTAAGTGACACCTTTTAGAAACGAAGCTTTACCGAAATTACATAAGTCTCAGAGAGAGAGAGAGAGAGAGAGAGAGAGAGAGAGAGAGAGAGAGAGTATATACATAAAATATGTATAATGTATATATACATGTATATATATATATACATATATATGATATAATTTATATATATATAGATATATATATATAATATATATATATATATATATATACATATAAATTCTTATATATATATATATATATATAATACTATATATATAGATATAATTATATATATATATATATATATATATATATATATAATTGCGAAGGTGAAGGGAAAAGGCACCATTGTCACGAAAGTTGTTTCGTCGCATTTTCAAGGCAGCAATGATTAAAAAAACCATCTTACAAAAAGTCACCTTAAAACATCGATACGTTCACAAAATTATAAGACAAATTAAAAACAGGAGGAATAGGAACAGGACATACCTAAAGAACAGAAGTAACAAAATTAAAAACATAAGTATCGGTGTTTTAATGTGACTTTTTGTATGATCGTATTTTTTAATCAAGACGAAAGCAATGTCGTGAAACATAGGCATAATAAACTCATGTAACAACAGTGCCTTTTCCCTTTGCCTTCGAAATTGTATCCTGAGTGGAGACTCACTCTAATGGATACATACGTACATACATACATGCATACGTACACACACACACACACACACACACACACACACACACACATATATATATATATATATATATATATATATATATATATATATATATATTATAAGCGTGTAATATCATCCATAACTATTAAGATGCATTCACTTTCAGTTGATACTGAAAGGTATCAAAATAAAGTAGGTATGGCTCTAATGATCAACTGCAGTGCACTAGAATGAATAATAATAATATAATAAATAATAATAATAATAATAAATAATAATAATAATGAATAATAATAATTAATAATAAAATAAACTTTGTAGTAGTAGTAGTAGTAGTAGTAGTAGTAGTAGTAGTAGTAGTAGTAGTAGTAGTAGACCCAAGTGACGATAGAAGTGTAGGAAGGTGAATCATTAACAGTAAAAATCTAAATAAATATAAAAGTATTGTACATAGAACAGATCATACCCAACACGAAATGATCGACTCATGACAGAGTAAATAATGAAGCAGACGTTTCATTAATCATAACGGCAATACGACTTTCCCTTTCAAAGACGTGCACTGAGTGTCAGCCATCTCGAACTCAGGATATCTTTTTTGGGGTGATGTTGCTAGCCCATGCCTTTCTCAAATATAGCTGCATACCCCTGCAGTCGACTAACCGCCCGGTATTTGAATCGCTGCTCATATCAACAGCGGCACAATACTTTTCACACGAAGCTAATTAACAGTCAGGGGACAGTGTATGTTAATGTGTCAAGCACAGATGTCTGCACCAACCACTCTTGATCAAGCACTTTGATGAACTGCGTGACGATAACGCTTATTGTGAGTTCACCTTCTACACATCAGCAAATGTTTTCAGCAAACAATTTAGCTATTACCAATGATTCCTACTTCTGTAGAAATTTTAATTTCAATGATAATCAACATAGCTATGCTTTAGATATGTCAAACTTAGAGACCACTATATAGTAAAAGTCTAAACGTATTGACAGTCAGATAATAAAACCATGAAACGAAAAACGCAATGAGTCAATAAAGTATACCAGGAAGCATTTGTACATGAACACAGTAACGAACCGTGGACCATCAAAATATGCACAGTATAACGGGATGGATCATATATGCATCCAAGCGGGTAGCCGATGTATGAACACCACCCTGCTGCAGTATGTATACATGTTTTTCTTGTTTGTTATAGGTAATATCCATCTCATATAGAACCCCGCGGATAGCAACAACTCAGCTCAGCTCCGTCCCCACCCTCACAAAAAAAAAAAAAAAAAAAAATCCGCAAAAGGTTAAAACTTTAATCAACACCCTGTTCCTCTTGGCTGATAACTTACTCCGCTCAGTTCTGAAACTGAAACATAAAATAAGTTGTTGGGTTTGAGAACGATACAAGACAAGATGTATCTGCACCATTGACTCTTCACACTGATTACCTGATCACATATTAAGTACCGTTCTGTTTGCATCAGAAATGCATTATAGGTGTACCCATATCGACAAAAACGTCTTGGAGGGTCCAGACTTGTTCGAACCAAGGTATAGAGGTAAGTAGTGAGAGGCTGTCCCTGGGATGGACGATGGCACATAAAAGTGGATTTCACTGCCTGTAGACTATCGTTAACAAAGAACTAAAACAAGTAAAGAATGCGCCGAAGTTTCTTCGGAACAATCAAGCTTTCTGTATGACGTATAATGCTGTATGAAACACACTGCCGCGGCCAGTGAAACTTTCAGCCACGGCACGGTGGTGGCCTACGTTGTCGGCACCTATAGAGGTGCCTGACGCACGATCATGGTTAACGTTGACTTTAAATAAGGTAAAAACTGCTAAGGCTAGAGGGCTGCAATATGGTATGTTTGATGATTGGAAGGTGGATTGGTCAACATACCAATTTGCAACCCTCTAGCCTCAGTAGCCTTCAAGGTCTGAGGGCGAACAGAAAAACTGCAGACGGACGGACAAATAGCCATCTCAATAGTTTTCTTATATACTTAGTTGTCCTACTAAATCATAATTCACCGGTGTTGAAGAGCAACAGTTGACTCATTTTGAAAAAGGTACAAAATACGTATTTTCCAGTCAATTCCAAAAACCCGTTCCATAATGCATTACTGAAAAGCACAATTTAATTGCTAATGACATGTGTTCATTTCAAAATCTGCGCTAATCAAGAGATTAACTTGCGCCGAAGCAGCTTCTTAATTCATCGCTGGCCTTTTTCATTTGCATACTAACAGACTGAGAGGTGCATTCAACAAATATGTTCAACCATGATGACGGGCGCATAATTCTTAACCTAAAGCTTTAAGAAACTAGTATTAAAACCTATTTGCGTCTCCAATTTCATCCCTATTACCTAATCCCCAACACTTGAGGAGCCATGTGCCATAATTTCATCTCGCTCCTCTTAAGCAATAGGGAGTACTATTTAAGCGGAGTCAGGAGGGAGGTCTGTGCTTTAACGGTGTCGGCAAATTAAGTTATTAACTTCATGGAAGAAAGTGTCGAGTCATCGAGACAATTGCTTTGCAAAACCAAAACACCTAAAAAACCAGTAAAGAGGGAAAACGGGTTTAAGTATTAAACTTACAAACTTTGATAATAACTTTCTAAAACCGTATCTGGAAAACTTGTGGTTCATGAAGTACTCCCTATTCTGACATTTCAGAAAATAACCCGAGACACTGAGTATACTTAACAATTAAACTTCACAATTAAAAACACTTCTTCAGCGGGTACCCGTTTTTATTTTTCTTTACTAGGATATATCATGTTCGATAAATTAGAAACTTGCAACAATACAAAACGACACAAGCGTGAACTTTTTAAGTCTTAAACGCATTATTATAATCTATATTCCGGAACGCTTTGTGTTTTTGCGAGTACAAAGAGAGCCTGAATTTAGGATATAATTCTTATTCGTGATTAAATAATATATCAGCTGGTATTACGAAGGTTAAGGGTTTTTCTTTTAGCAGCTGTGAGTAATTTTTTCAAGTAACTGGCGGGAAATACTTTAGTCCGCAACTACAGAGAAACTGTCTAGAAAATAATACATCAGACGTTTAATACAAGTGTATTAAAATTTTTTCCCATTTACAAGACTATTATGAAGTACATGGTAAAATGCGAAGCAACTTTGCCTGATTTCAGGGAAGGCGACATATCAGTCATCACACACTTAAGACCGAAAAGCAATACAATAAGTTACAGCTTTTATCAAATTAAACAAACATCACCGATAACCGAAGAAATGGACATTATTCGGAGAGAAATTTTCCTCACATTCGATACTTGACCCCTGATAATCTTTTTCGTTCGCTTGTCTCAGCATATTCACATCAGGCAAGCCATTCTCATAAACACGCATTAGACGAGAATGCCTAGTGATAAAAGTAATGCTCATGCCAGTGCAAAGCATTTTTTTTTAAATCAAGAAACATCACTGCCGTTATAAGTTTCCAAATAATATTCAGCAAATTCATTGGTGCGTAGAATTTCTTATAATGTATATTCTGGTGAAGAAAAAAAAAACGTTTAAATGCGCATTCTCTCTCTCTCTCTCTCTCTCTCTCTCTCTCTCTCTCTCTCTCTCTCTCTCTCTCTAATATCAATAAAGTTTCCGCCTTCTCCCTGTCCATTACAAATGAAAGAATCTCATTCCATTTAAACGTCAAAAAATCAATAAACCCGAGGTTACGATGCATTCTCAGACCCATAAACTCCCTCCTTATATTTTCAGATAAAATAGAGCTACCGACAGCAATCACTGAATGCGCACAGGGCACCTCATATAAGGCACAGAAATCAAACCTGCCCCTTTATCTTTTCACAATGAACTTCGGATACCAAAGTAGCCATCACAACAACTACGTCACATCAAGTTTACCTGCGATTGCTATCGGCAAACCACCAGGAGCCTCCTTTCCACAATCACATGCACGCACGCACAAACAAACAAAACACTTCTTGCTAATATAGTTTCTCAGACAGAAAGTCGATCGATCTCTGCCTATATAACTTTCATAATACCACAGGGCATACTTTGCTTTACACGGCCATAACTCTTGTACAACTAATGACATATCACCTGCACTGAGTTTCTCAAGATTTATCACACCTGTCCGTAGTTTAATGCGCGAAATACTCCAATTTTTCAGTTTTTCTGTCTTGGCTGCTAAAGAGATTTTATGACCAGTATTAATTAATTCTTCTTCAACCCATTCCTGCAAATAGGTACATACGAAGAGAAAGGGAGATAAAAATACATTAACCGATAAACAAAATTCCGAAAAGTATCTGGTTGACAGGAAATACTATAGACATTACTAAAGTAGAGTAGATTAATGCAGAAATAAATTTGGTATTCATAGAAGGATACTTGCCTATCCTTCGGTATAAAAAATATATTGTGCCAATGTAAGTTTACATAGCCCAGACATACACAATATGAATAATAATTTTATACATACATACATACATACATACATACATACATACATACATACATACATACATACATACATACATACTACATACATACATACATACATACATACATATACATACATACATATATATATATATATAATATAATATATATATATATATATATATATATATATATATATATATATAAAACACCGTTACTTGAATTCAAATAAGCGTTCAGTCCTGACATTGTTTCATCAACTAAATTTCGTACAATCTTATTTAGTTCATAATAGCACACACATGGTCAATAATTTTAATCCCGTAAAAATAAATAAATAAATAAAACGATGACATATAAATGTACCAACAGTCGTAATAGCCTCCCATAATTATCCCAGGCCTTTAATCAGGAAAACAATAAACCTGATCTACATTGGATATTTAACCCAGGCTGCAACGCCGAGGAGAGAGAGAGAGAGAGAGACGAGAGAGAGAGAGAAATCGAGCACAAACATCTCTAGAAAAAGTAGAGATAGGGTATCGGAAAGTACAGCGGATGGGGATGAAGAGAGGGGGAGGGGAGGGAGGTAAATGAGAAAAAGAAGGGGAGGGGGGGGGGGGAGTTTTAGATATATCGCAACTGATTATCAGCACTTTCAATCGGCAGCAAAAACGAAAAGAAATCCTCATAAATTAGTGAATGGGCCTCCGTTCCATCTTTAATCCTATTATGGCCTGGTTTACCTAAGCTCACCTCACTCGATTATTTATGACACACGAGAGAGAGAGAGAGAGAGAGAGAGAGAGAGAGAGAGAGAGAGAGAGAGAGAGAGAGAGAGAGTGGGTGGCGATAGTTAAAGGGTCAATTTCTTTACGAACAGAACAAAAGGTCTTTTGAGAAAGATATAAAAATGGATTACACTGAAAACGAAGGCCGTTACAAATGCAGAACACAGAAGAACTGTCAATTTGCAAGATTGAAAACCTCGTACAATAACTCAAATGCTGCAACCCCGGCTCATTGGGACGCTGGCCTACAATTAAACCCTTTACACACCAATTACCTGCCAGCGGTTAACATCCTCTTATGCGAAGAACTAAGGAGTCGGCCCCAGTTCCTAGGCTCAAATGCCGCAGCCCAACTTCAAATTAAAGGCAAAAATAGAGTCTTGTATTTTCGTATTATGAAATCTTTAAAATCTGTGAATCCTCGAAGCAGCAGAATGTCGACGTTTCTCATGATTTACTCATGGTTCTATCCCTGACCGGCTACAAAACGTTTTTAAGTTCCATTACAATTACTAAAAAGGTATTTCATTCATGCTGGAAGGGAAAAGAAATAATTAAAATACTTTGTTCCTATGGAAAAATACATGAAACACACGCTCTTATTCATACATACGTACATATCTATACATATACACACACACAACACACACACACATATATAAATAAAGGTTTTTTGCCACGAAGGAAAAAATGAAAAAGCGAGATAGCCAAGTACTTTCGGTCCTGTTCGGACCCTTTACAGTTTGCCTCAGTAAAGGGTTCGAACAGGACCGAAAGTACTTGGCTATCTCGCTTTTTAATTTTTTCCTTCGTGGCAAAAAAAACTTTATTTATACATAGCATCACGTTTTATATACTTCGTGATCAAGTTATTCACACACACACACACACACACACACATATATATATATATATATATATATATATATATATATATGTAAATATGTAGACTTGGTCACTAACTGAGGGATGGACGAAAGCTCTATACATTGTATATATTTCTACAAATATATTTCGTCTTGATAAACAAGAATATTACTGATGATCCTTTTACTGATTACTTAGAAGCACGATACGGTGATATAATATATATAATTAATATAATATATATATATATATAGATAAATATATATATATATATATATGTAATATAAATATATATAGATATATATATATTTAAATATATATATATATAATATATATAATATATATATATCTATATATATACATATATACACACACACACACACACACATATATATATATATGTGTGTGTGTGTGTGTATGTATGTATGTATGTATATATGTATGTATATATGTATATACATTGCAAACATGCAAATATATATATATATATATAATATATATATATATATATATATATATATAGATAGAGAGGAGAGAGGAGACGAGAAGAGAGAGAGGGAGAGAGGAGAGAGACGAGAGAGAGGAGAGAAGAGAGGGAGAGATGAGGAGAGAGAGAGGAGAGATGGCAAACATTTTCTAAAATGTAAGATTGTTTAAAATTCGTTAATGTTTAGTAGTGGTCAATCACAAACTTCTAAACTAAAATAGAAATGTGGATTAGTGATATCCTTTCCTCCATAGGTGACGGAACATTTCATCAAAAGTACAGCTATCCTTTTACAGCACTTACCGGAATCCTAAAAACTCCTACTGGAATCGACTCCTCCTCCTCGAATAAAATTATACTCATCCTTCCCTTCTGAGGAAATTTTTGGGAACCTCATATTTAGGATTAACTTTTATTCAGTAGATTTGGTTTTGAATAGACACGTCTTTATTTTTTTCTTGAATTTTTTCAATTTTTCATATCTTAATTACTGGGACGAAAACACGGGAATCAGACATAACCGATGGAATATTAATGCTTGCAGGGAAAAATTATTATTATTTTTTTTTTTTGGTCTATCACAGTCCTCCAATTCGACTTGGTGGTTATAGTGTGGGTTTCCGGGTTGAATCCTGCCTCCTTAGGAGTCCATCACTTTTCTTACTATGTGCGCCTTTTCTAGGATCACACTCTTCTGCATGAGTCCTGGAGCTACTTCAGCCTCTAGTTTTTCTAGCTTCCTTTTCAGGGATCTTGGGATCGTGCCTAGTGTTCCCATGATTATGGGTACAATTTCCAATGGCATATCCCATATCCTTCTTATTTCTATTTTCAGGTCTTGATACTTATCCATTTTTTCCCTTTTCTTTCTCTTCAACACTGGTGTCCCATGGTATCGCGACATCAATGAGTGATACTTTCTTCTTGATTTTGTCAATCAACGTCACGTCTGGTCTATTTGCACGTATCACCCTATCTGTTCTGTTACCATAGTCCCAGAGGGTCTTTGCCTGATCGTTTTCTATCACGCCTTCAGGTTGGTGCTCTTACCACTTATTACTGTAAGGTAGCTGGTGTTTCTTGCACAGGCTCCAGTGGAGGGCTTTTACTACTGAATCATGCCTCTTTTTGTATTGGTTCTGTGCAAGTGCCGGACATTCGCTTGCAATGTGGTTTATGGTTTCATTTTTCGTATTGCACTTCCTACATATGGAAGAGATGTTATTTCCATCTATCTTTCTTTGAACATATCTGGTTCTTAGGGCCTGATCTTGTGCCACTCTTATCATTCCTTCAGTTTCCTTCTTGAGCTCTTCCCTCAGTAGCCATTGCCACGTGACATCGCTGGGAAGTTCTTTAGTCTGTCTCATGTATTGGGTTGTTGTGCCTTTCCTCTGTTCTGTTTGACATTCTCCTGTCTATGTATATTTGTGGGTCTTAGTCTACTTTTATCTGTCCTTCTTCCCATGCACTCTTGAGCCACTCGTCTTCACTGGTTTTCAGATATTGCCACGGTACTCTGTTCTCGATGTTGACGCAGTCATCTGTGTTTAGTTTGTTTGTTTGTATTGTGCTTTTACGTTGCATGGAACCAGTGGTTATTCAGCAACGGGACCAACGGCTTTACGTGACTTCCGAACCACGTCGAGAGTGAACTTCTATCACCAAAAATTCACATCTCTCACTCGTCAATGGAATGGCCGAGAATCGAACCCGCGACCACCGAGGTGAGAAGCAAACACCAAACCAACCACGCCACTGAGGCGCTCCTCCGTGCTTAGTAGTCCCCTCCCTCCTTCCTTTCGTGTTATGTATAGTCTGTCCGTATTTGCTCTTGGGTGTAGTGCTTTGTGTACTGTCATGTTTCCTCGTTTTCTGGTCTATGCATTATTATTATTATTATTATTATTATTATTATTATTATTATTATTATTATTATTATTATTATTATTCGCAATTTCCATGGAACAAGACAACAAAGTCACTAATTTTCACTGCAGGTTCAAATAGAACACATTGCCGATGACTAAGAACTTGAAAACACCCACAGAAGCGTACAATAAAATGCATATACATACAGCAAAAATAAAACACATTCAAACAAAAATACATGTAATGATAAGCTGTAGGTCCCGTTGCTAGGTGACCAATTGGTTCCTAGCCACGTAAAAATATCTAATCCATCGGGCCAGCCCTAGGAGAGCTGTTAATCAGATATACTTAACTTTTTAATGGAACAAGAGAGCATCCTTCACGATCAGAAATAAACCATAGAACATACAAAGAAAGAGACGATCTCACTACATTCTCACTTTCGATACTGAATCTGCAGCGTAGCCTTGCCTGGCTGGAAAAATTGAAACTAGTTTCCATGACGACAAACTCTCCAAACCACAATCAAGTATAGCAAAAGTGGCACATACGGAGAAGTGTATCCAGTTAATGATTTAATTAGTGTATATAGTATATATATATATATATATATATATATATATATATATATATATATATATATATATATATATATATTATATATATATAACAAACCGTTATTTCTGACATGTCTTACTATTGACCACAGACTCGTACAAATGGGAAAATGCAGTTGCCTTGGCCGACATCTGAACTCACATTCATTTCAGAAATACTCTGCTAGTCCTTGGCTTACAGTTCACACCTTCAAAAATTTCACTGAAATTCAGCGATAACCATTTTTGAGAGATCCTGAACAAACAGGCTTATTGATTCGTCGGCAGAGATAAAAATACGCCGCCATTACAAATGAAGGACAAAGGAAAAACGGCATTTTGTTTCTCATAATCCCAAGGATCTGTATTAATAAATAACTCTCTCTCACTCTCTCTCTCTCTTTTCCAGCGTTCCTTATCATCCACATCCATCTTAATCGCAGACGTCTTTTACGGAAGCCTCAATTAGGAAGGAACTCGGCGTGAAATGTCAGCCGAAAGAGGGAGAGAGCGACGATCCACCCAACACATTTTCATCATTTCGGAGAGAAGTTACCTCTCCCGAGACAGAGAGACTTAACGATACCTCTTTCCTATCGATGGTTCTGCATGGGTGATTTTGCCAGTGTGTTCATATGAGTGAGAGAGAGTAAAGGAAAAAAAAGAGAGAACAAGTGCTTAGGCGTGTTTGCGAACGCACGTCCGTACGTGATGCGATTGGAAATGGGATAGTGTGCGAGTTGAACCCTTCATGCCGATGAAGACAAACAAATAAATTGCCGAGACCTTTCATAAAGCTAACCAAAGGGCAAGATAATGGAGCAAGAGTGCTGTACGCCTTTTACTAACCAGTAACGTAAAAATGGGTCATCAGTTTTCCTTCTTATGCAATATACTGTACTACTGGTACAGAAAAGACGCTTTTCGCTGTATCTCGACGTAATTTCCTGTAACATTTATTAATCAACGTAGAATTGTCACATGAAACTAGAAGCACTCAGGAAGTTGATAGAAAAAAATTCGTTTGAAGCTCCAAAATAAACTTGGGTACTCTTTATGCCACTACAGGTTACCTTAATCGGTACAAAAAAGCACAGCATTCCGTAATTATTTTACTCAAGACGTCTCCAGAATATACTGTCCCTACCGACCGCAATAAATCTCCACTGGAATGTTATTCAAATCAAGATATCTTCCGAGTTCATTCTTTGGAAGACCTCCTATCTCGACTCTCATGCGGTCCACCTGGCACGGCATTTTGTTTGTTCGAGTTTAAACTCTTCATGAAAAGCCGATCTCCAGTTTCATAACTGATTTTTATTAATGCAGTTTTAGTTTCTTCTGAAATACCTCATAGTGTTCGCACATTTTTCACTCTTATGGCATTTTGCAAAAACCAACGCATACACAAATTAAAGTAAGCAGCAGCTACTATACTTTAATAAGTAAATAAAAAAAAATAAAGATACCTAAAAAGCCTTTTTCGGAAACAAAACCATTAATTTATAAAGAAAAAAAAATTAAATTAAGAAGAAAAAAAAATTAATTTTTACATACAGTCATCATTACTGAAAATTGATTCAAATAAAATCCAGAGATAATTCGTCACTTTTAAAGAGATCATAAAGCTATGGCCAATTTTTCGCAATAATAATAAATATAAATATTCCCCAATCTAAATATGGTGCGAAAGAACATCACATTAAACGCTTAGTTTTTCCATCATTCTAACCAAATACCTTTCCAAAACTAGACTATTCAATATGGTTTAATTTCCAGTGAAAATGAGGCTATTTTGTTCCTATATATAATATGAATGAAAATTAGATAATATTTAAGGCAAAAAGAGAAAGTTTCAACATACCATCTAAAATAAGAAAAAAACCATCTTAAAAAAACCTGAATAGCAATACACAATAGAAGTATCCGTTTATATATATATATATATATATATATATATATATATATATATATATATATATATATATATATATATATATATATATATATATATATATAGATATATATATAGGGGATATATATAGTATATATATATATATATATATATATATATATATGTATATAGATATATATATATATATATATATATATATATATATATATAGATAGTATATATATATATATATATATATATATATATATATATCTATATATATATATAATAATAGATATAAGATATATATATATATATATATATAGATATATATATATATATATATATATATATATATATATATATATATATAATATTATAGATATATATATATATATATATATATATATATATATATATATATATTTATACAAATGATTGTGGTCGACTACCGTTGACTTCGTAATGAAAATAACTCTCAGCTGGAATTCATGAGCGGGCCAGTTTGGTTCTTAAAGCAGCGGCATAATTTCCTAATAAAGCATCTTTAATTGCTCGGAAGCATTCCAGTAACGAACGCAGAAGACCGCCGAGGAGACCCGAGTAAAAATATAAAGCACGGACAGGTCACAGAAAGCATACCAGAACTCGCTCAGGCAGGAAATTGGCCGGATGCAAAAACAGGCAAAGGAGATTTGCGGCAAGTAATTACAGCGATGAACTGAGGCTAAAGATTAGAAACGTGTCTTGTTCTCGAGTCGTACACATATAAATGCCAAGTACCGATCATGTACCGCCCGACGCTGGAAGCCATAACCTCTTCCGCCAAGCGCTTTCCCCCTTTTAGGACACGTAAAAGATATCGAAATAATAATATATCCACAAGGAAAGTTGCTACAGAAGGAACTAAGACAATGGAAGTAAAAGTATGCGCACGCACACACAAACACACACACACACATTCATACATAATATTGTACACCATCTTAATGGTATGGCATATTGAAAATTCCTTGCATCTACAAATAAATAAATAAATTAATTAATAAATAATACATAAGAAAAAAAATTGTTAAGGATGGGAATAACTCCAAGGTAAATTAAGACATAAAAATTTACATTTACAGTAACAAAAAAAATGAGGCTATTTAGACTCCTATATACCACTAAGAGGCGATACATAAATGAAATTCCTCTTGCAGAATGTTTCTAAATGCCTATACAATAACATGAAATACAAACGCACCCAATAGCTCTCCATTCTTAATTAAAGATAAAAAAAATAAATTAGGAAAATAACTCAATATGGGATCTCTGTGTGTGCGTGTGTAATTCCTTGTGAACGAATACTTAAATTGTTTTTATTTCATATTTATTATAATGTCAACCTTAATTGTGTCCGCAAGCGTGTGTGTGTGTGTGTGTGTGATCAGGGGGGATAATGGTTAGCGATTAGCCACCAGGTGGAAGCTCTAAAATCATTAGAAGAGATTAAAACTGGTCATCGACAGGTATAGCTGCTTCACAACTTCGGCCGAATTTAAGCTTTTATTTTTTTCTGGAGAGCAAACAGATCGACAGCTGGGGCGGAAAGGGGGGCGGAAGGTTGGGAAGGGGGGGGAGGAAGGGGGGGGGAGTGGGGGAGTGGGGGGCTGTAAAGGCTGGTTTGGAAAAATGTTTAAGAATATGACCTACATCCCAACCTTTTGATTTATGAATGCGCAATTAAGCATTTTTGCAGCACTTTCATTTACAATCAATTTCCCTTCGTTCACTTTTACTCTGATTTAATTTGAAGTCGAGGACTTTAGGCATTTTGTAACCTCATTTTCGTATGCACACCAATGCAACGAGACAAAAACGGACTAACCTATTAATGAGAGGTAATCATGACTGCTGCCTGTAAAGAAATTCTCTAAAAGGCTAGAGATCATTAACGAGTTTTCAATTTCACTAACCCCTTTCGATAGAATGGTAACCCATCTGCCCCTCTATAAATAACACCCAAGTATATTTCCACATGACCTTTTGTAACCAGACCGCTTTAAGTCGCTAAAACCCCTTTCACACCTGCATACGCAGCCAGCCTCATTAGGATTCAAACTTTTTTTTCACGCACAAGCGGCAGGGTACCATAGCGACGATCGCCCCTGAAGAGAGTATACAATCTTAGGCCATACCGGCATGACCTCACTCACCTGATGGAATAAGGGCAGCTGGAGGCGACACGAGCCAGGTCAAATCATCAATTTGTAACACCTGCCCTCAGTAAGGCACCCTACGGCGCCACAAGTAAAGCTACCAGGGGACGTCATCGGGCGGCGTCTGCGAGAGCAGTCGCGGTGTGTTTTGACCTCTGGAATACGGAAACACCTGTCACGGGCTCATGTTATTTGCTAAGACAATGAGCTTTTTATACCTATTTTGAAAACTATTCATAGATTATGTAGTGCGAAACAAAATGCCTTCAAGTGATATGTTAATCCAGTCCTAAAAAAAATAGTAGCAAGCATAAGGAATATGGTTTTCTAAAGTAAATAAAAAGGTCAGTTTCATACTCAGGGCAGGGATACATTATGAATCCATTTCTAAAAGCCATCCTAATTAGTACCGAGGCCAAAATATGCTTTTTAATCGACTCCTAAAAACAAAATTTAGTCTTAAGAGGAGGGCAGACTGTGATAAACCATATTCAAAGGCGTATGTTTAGGTACAGATAGAAAAGGATACGTTTTCACCTAGTTCTAAAATTGAAGGGACATGAACTGATACATTGACATGAACTGATAAATTGAAATAAAATTATTTTAAATACGACCATCTTCGGATTAGATACCAGCTTATTACCTGGGCTCCTAATAGCCGACAGTATTATTCTGTAAACGCTACAAAGCCAAATAACAATAAAGGACCGCTGCTGGGTAACCGCCTCCCTATTCAGCTCAGTGGGTTTAAAGTAAGAGATACAGCGCCGCATGAAACGAGACCAGACAGACGCATTGACACCCATCTACTTATCATCAGACGAAACGCCACAAAATACTGGCATCTACATAACTACTTCAAATGAGGGGGACAAAAAGTACACGTTACCATCAAGAAATGGTCATTTTACAGCAATCTGATCTTCATTACTGGCTATTATGAAGAATTACGTGAAAAAAGATCGGTGCCTATCTCGACTGAAAAATTGTATATCCGTGGAAGAAACGAAAACACCTTTTTTCCCTTTGGTAAAGGCAAGACTCCATATATGCTGTTCTACACTCTCGTTAAATGGCATTCAATAACCATTATAGCTACAGTGAGAGTTAATAGTACTTTTCTTTGTCATAATTTGTTTGCCACTAAGTTTTTTCATAATACTATTACTAATAATACATTTAAGAAAACTGTAGATTGCTGCACAATTCTTGCAGAACGCCGCACACATTATCACTGGATACACGAACGGGAAATCCAACGAGGCTTCAGCATTCTCCTTATTTTTTACTCTTACAACATTCGTAACAATTAAATTACTGGGGACATGGAAATATGCTAATCAGTTTCCATAACACCTCAACTAGTCGAATAATTTCAATGCGTCGAAATATTAAATCACTTTCATATATTGTTCATAATGTTTCTTTTATTTATTTTAGGGAAATGATTGAAACACTGCTGTCACTCAGACTGTACTCTGGAACAGTCCCTCATTCAATTAAGCTATCTATTTCGAAACTGTCTTCACTGCATTTGAAATTATTTGATGTGCAAATCAGCAGCAGACTAAAAAATAATATAGGCAATAAGTCAAATTGAGTCGATACACTAATATAAAAAACAATCGCATCAAAAGAGCGATTACAGACTTCAATACCAGGCCTCAGATTTCTCCAAACCTTGCCATGACCTAGATATAAAATGTCGCAAAAAAAAAAAAACTCGATCCTTATCGCCTTCGAACCAAGGAGAAAGGATAACCTGAATAAGCCGCCTGGGCGATTGTCCCTCCAAGTGCATCCACGCGCCGTGTTCCCATACGACAAGATCAGGCTCTCGCCTAAAACGGCAACCTAGCAATTACCCGACACGGCTCAGCTGAGATGGTATCAGTCTACTTTTATGCACATAATCTGCGGAGGGGGGAAAAAAGGAAAAAAGAAATGTGAAAACTTCAATATCTCTTGGGAAAGTTTATTGATATATGAAGCTTGTAAACTCGCCACGTGTTGACATTTATTATGCATCATTGCAAAAGCAAATGATTAGGGAGAGAATATCAAGGTACATAGATTTCATGAAAGTTGACTCGATCCGATTCCTGGGGATTCAAAAAAAGGTTTTTCGAACAAACAAGATAATTATTCTTCACCAGACTAAGCTTTCCCTTCCTCCTAATCCCCGCAGTAATGTAGTGGCAGAGATACAACATTTCTCACTTATGCAGTAGTGCATGAATGACCAATCAACAGTAGAAACACAACGCATACAGTCAACACGTAAAGGAAAATACTTTCTCTTGGTCCTTAATTGAACAGAGAGAGAGAGAGAGAGAGAGAGAGAGAGAGAGAGAGAGAGAGAGAGAGGCAACCATCAACATGCCACACACCCACTTAAATAACACTGGTCCCATTGCCATACAATGTTAAACATCGATTCCCTATCAGTCGAAGTATTCCGGTCCAATTTTCCAAAATCTAAAAGCAATTTAAATTTTTTTTTCAAGAGATATGAAGGAAGTCATTACTCAAATTGGGATGTGAGTTAGAAATACTTGTTTGTCTTCTTCTTCTTCTTCTTCTTCTTCTTCTTCTTCTTATTATTATTATTATTTTTTTTTTTTTTTTTTTTTTTGCTCTATCACAGTCCTCCAATTCGACTGGTTGTTATTTATAGTGTGGAGTTCCGGGTTGCATCCTGCCTCCTTAGGAGTCCATCACTTTTCTTACTATCAGTGCCGTTTCTAGGATCACACTCTTCTGCATGAGTCCTGGAGCTACTTCAGTCTCTAGTTTTTCTAGATTCTTTTTCAGGGATCTTGGGATCGTGCCTAGTGCTCCTATGATTATGGGTACAATTTCCACTGGCATATCCCATATTCTTCTTATTTCTATTTTCAGATCTTGATACTTATCCATTTTTTCCCTCTCTTTCTCTTCAACTCTGGTGTCCCATGGTATTGCGACATCAGTGAGTGATACTTTCTTCTTGACTTTGTCAATCAACGTCACCCTATCTGTTCTGATACCATAGTCCCAGAGGATCTTTGCCTGATCGTTTTCTATCACTCCCTCAGGTTGGTGCTCGTACCACTTATTACTGCAAGGTAGCTGATGTTTCTTGCACAGGCTCCAGTGGAGGGCTTTAGCCACTGAATCATGCCTCTTTTTGTACTGTGCCGGGCATTCGCTTGCTATATGTGGTTTATGGTTTCATTTTTCGTATTGCACTTCCTACATATGGGAGAGATGTTATTTCCGTCTATCGTTCTTTGAACATATCTGGTTCTTAGGGCCTGACCTTGTGCCGCTGTTATCATTCCTTCAGTTTCCTTCTTTAGCTATCCCCTCTGTAGCCATTGCCATGTATCATCGCTGGCTAGTTCTTTAATCTGTCTCATGTATTGTCCGTCCATTGGTTTGTTGTGCCAGTCCTCTGTTCTGTTTGTCATTCTCCTGTCTCTGTATATTTTTGGGTCTTCGTTTACTTTTATTAGTCCACCTTCCCATGCAATCTTTAGCCACTTGTCTTCACTGGTTTTCAGATATTGCCCCAGTGCTCTGTTCTCGATGTTGACGCAGTCCTCTATCCCTCCTTCCTTTCGTGTTATGTATAGTCTGTCCGTATTTGCTCTTGGGTGTAGTGCTTAGTGTATTGTCATATGTTTCCTGGTTTTCTGATCTATGCTGCGGAGTTCTGCCTTCGTCCATTCCACTATTCCTGCGCTGTATCTGATTACTGGCACTGCCCATGTGTTTATGGCTTTTATCATATTTCCGGCGTTGAGTTTTGACTTGAGTATCGCCTTGAGTCTCTGCATATATTCTTTCCTGATGGTGTCCTTCTTCTCTTCATGTTTTATATCCCCTCCTTCCATTATTCCCAGGTATTTGTATCCAGTCTCATCTATGTGTTTGATGTTGCTCCCATCTGGTAGCTTTATCCCTTCAGTTCTCGTTACTTTGCCTTTTTGTATATTGACTAAGGCGCATTTTTCTATTCCAAACTCCATCCTGATGTCCCCAGATACAATCCTTACAGTCTGGATTAGGGTATCTATTTCCTTGATGCTTTTACCATACAGCTTGATGTCGTCCATGAACATCAGATGGTTGATTCTTTTGCCTCTTTTCTTGAGTTGGTACCCGGCATCCATCTTCTGTAGTACTTTTGTCATGGGAATCATGGCTACTAAGAAGAGTAGTGGGGACAGTAAGTCGCCCTGGAAGATCCCTCTCCTGATATTAACCTCTACTAGTCTTATTCCAGAACTTTTAAGTATTGTATTCCAGTTGCGCAATGGATTTTTGAGGAAGGTGATGGTGTTTTCCTCTGCCCCAAATATTTTCAGGCATTCTATTAGCCATGTGTGTGGCATCATGTCGAAGGCTTTCTTATAGTAGTAGTAGTAGTAGTAGTAGTAGTAGTAGTAGTAGTAGTAGTAGTAGTAGTAGTAGTAGTAGTAGTAGTAGCAACAAGTTTCGATGTAGATTGCATAACTAACCATAAGCAATATATCTTTGGGCAGATCATGGTAATTTTGCCTTATTTTTGGAAAACAGTTAAAAAAAATATCTACACACAAACTTTTTTTTTTAGACTATACCTCAATCACTATTTCGACCTAATATTTTTCTGCATTTCGCATTTTCAAACAACCTACAATAAAATACAGATCCTTTTTGGGGACTAAAATGACACAAATCGACATCAAAGCATAAAACTAAATTTTTATAGACCAAGCATATCCATATGAAATAATTAGTTATTTATATTTAAAGATTGGCGTTTCCCCTGAGATATGGCCCCTCCCCAAAGTGTTATCCATCTTCTACAAGTTTTTGGATTTGGCTGTTTACAGAAATTAGACGTCTACTGCGCTCGTCTGCGGACATGCTCAAGAAGGGTGCGTTGAATTAGATAATAAGCAAATACACCTAATTCAAGCATATCAAAATAACAACAACACACGTTTAAGGGAAAATTGTAAGTTTTACTTCTTTTAAACCAATTTTTGAGTATAGAATGTATCTTCCACGTTCAGCGATATTTCAAAAATTCTTTCAAAATGAGTTATTACATAAGCTAGTTATAATCCCATATGAAAAATAAATTGGTTTCGAAAACGTCAACTTATGAACACAATACCTAGAAAATTTGGGAAGGTTCGCTTCCATGACGTATGAAGGTCTTTTATCTCGGTCCTGCTTATTTAAATGATACAAGAAGAAACTGTAACGCACCAAGGCAGCGTTAACTGCTACAGGGTAGGAGGTTCCCCCAAAACTCTCATGGACCTAAAATATATGTAGACAGAACTGACAAGACAGGCAAATAATGGTGATGAGAATGTATGCATCAGATAATTAAGTTGCTCAGAAGATAATTTCTCTGCATGGAAGGAGTGAGAGTCAGAACAGGCAGACGGTAGGGTGACTAGGCTAGTGTAAATTAAACCCTGATTCTCCGCGTGACTTTTTAATAACTGTACCGATTTATAAGTCAAGGACGCAGATGTATGGGCGCAATTGTGAGATAATGAAATGAATCACGAATGCATTGTGGAATGGTTGATGTTTGCAGATGATACACTACCGATCTGGTAAAATTCAGGAGAAAGTGCGATAACGAGTAAAATAGTTTGAAGGCAGTCCCAAGATGAGAAGCTTAGCAGTACATGTGAGAGGTCATAATAAAGTGTGATAGGAGCAACGGAGTAGGTGAGGCAAGAAAGGCAGCCGGGTGAGTGCGAAAGAATCGGGGACACTTTTAATGTCCATCAAAATCAAAAGGTAGGGAATATAATGTTTTCCTCAAAAGCCATCCCATGTTAAGAGGAAATGACAGGTTAGAATTTTACACAAACACACTCACACACACACACATATATATGTATATATATATATATATATATATATATATATATATATATATATATATATATATATATATTACACATACACACGACTTCGACCGCACTAAACCAACAGCATAAGGTCAACACTACGGATACCTCGTACCCCGGACACAGTCCAGTGACTCCACCTTTTCCCCTAATTTTTCACTGTTATCTGTATTTTACAGGAGCGAACACAGAAGCGGGATTTCGATTGTTTCGCGCAGATAAGACGGAAAAATGAGTTCGTGCAGCTCACATAAAAGTTCTTCATAAAAGCCTTGAAGACATAAAATGCATAAAAAATAAATACCTTTTATTGCAGTAACGGGCTCAGGAATTTTGAGCTAGCTTTGGCCTTCTTTTGCACTACAGAGGGAAGTGCTTGATGAATATTTATGACTCAAAAGACCTTGCTTGTCTCATGCTTGACATTTGTTTGGCTATGGAAACCATGTCAATAAGCTGACGAGAGAGGAGACGCACACGTGTTGTTTTTGTTTACAGAAGTCGTACGGCGAATGCGTGTTCGGTTCCTTCCCGTATACAACGAGGCCCGCGTATGTGAACCCTGGTATACAACAGAGCACATGGATTAGCAGGCCATCTTAAATGTCAACAGTTTCCTGTGCTACGCTTATTAATGGTAACATATTCGGTATTGGTAGTTGGTAGTCAAATATTAATGTTAATTCTTTATACTGGAAACAATAATCATCTGTTGAGGGAGTATTATTGCCTTAATTATAAAAATGGGCGCATGTTCGTATAGATCGAGGCTAGGAAGTAATTAGTTCGTTAAAAAAACCTTCGTTATTTAGAATGACCACATGCGAAAAATGGGGGAACTGAGAGAAGACATTAAACATAAATACTTTATAACGAACCATCATATGAATACAAGCATTCATAAACAGAACAAAGTGAATGAGCTTCTGCGACGACTATCATGCTTTATTTGTCGTCAATATCTGTCAATTCTGATCAAGTCGACAAAGCGAAATATTTTCCCACCGACCGAAATCAAAATAAAATCTTTGAGAATTTAAGCGGCAGGTGAATCAAAGAACAACATTAAGCAAAAAAATATGTCTGATCTTGATCGTTCCACGCTGACTTAACGATCAAATCAAGTATACTGTTTACAGATAATCCTAGACCCATACTGGTTCTACGCTGCGTCAGTGGTGAAACGAAGCACATAATTATATAATAAAAAGGGGGTCTAATGAATGCTTTTGCTTTATTGAGACATGACATTTACAAAGACAAAAAATAAAAACAAATGTTTTACGAATCAAGTGTCAGACGCTTATGCTTTCTAAACATATACACAAAAAGAAAAAAATCAAAATGTTTGTTCAAACAACACAAAGGACGGCCGTCATGTTATTGCCCTCTTAGGTCCAATAAGCCAACAATTCCGAAACGACAAAGTTAACCTTAATACTTTTCTGTTATCTGGTAATAATGCGTATTATCTTTCAGTGCGCCTAAGACGAAACCTTTAAAGTGTAAAGCCACGTATGTAAACAATACCTGGAAGCAATTTATGACTTCAAAAATGACGTAGACTCTTCGACTTCCATTTCAGGAAGTATCAGTGTTATCTTGACAGTGTTGGAAGCAACGTTGCCTGAGACTGGCTTTGCTTTGTTTGCTTGCTTTTATAGGTAAAGCGAAATGTCACAGAATTGGAGCATTCGACGATGAATTTGTACGAGGTGTAAAAGACACGAGGACTGGACAAAATCGACTGTTGAATGTTGTTATTATTACAAATATCTTATATCTGCTGATTGAGTCTAGGACAGTGACAACAGTGTATTAATTTTAAAAAGAGTTACAGTTCATAATGAAGTTTAGCCCACCCTGATCAATTTGAAGACCAAAGGGAGGCCAAGAGCACCTTACTATAAAACCTTCTACGGATAACACAGAATGCATAACGGCAGTAAACAACATTGTATACAAAAAGAGAGCAGTGTCAACGATAAGAAAGAAAATATCAGTTTATAACAAAGAGGAGACTGGAAGAATAAGTTTGGAAAGAAGCCGATGGCATGTTGTCGGAAATTACTGTATTGAAGAGGGTGGAAAATGATTCTCTAAGCTGAAAAAGGAACTGGAATACATAACAGTCCTAGCACAGCACATCGAAATAAATCTCATACTCACGCTGCACTATTTTTTTAATGAAAGTAAATCACCGATAGAGTAAATACAACTGGTAAGGAAAAATCACTCAGACTATGCTGTTGGAATAAAGGTCGAATACACATATGGTAGTTTGTTAAAGGAATCAAGAAAACGTGGCAGCTTAGTAGGCGGTCGTTGTTTGCAATGAACAAGCCTTATATACGGATGACATTCAGCAATATGAGAGAGAGAGAGAGAGAGAGAGAGAGAGAGAGAGAGTAATGCTGATGTAGGGAAGGTGGAATAGGTGAACGCGCTGAAGAATGCTGACGACAGTACTGACCTCCTTGAGACTAAGGAAAAAGCCAAGCCTAAAATTTACATCGGATTCTTATTGAACTACAACAGTCGGACAAAGAGGGAATCCGTAAGGATTACATAAGAAGATGAAGAAAAGCTGCTGAAGCCATTCACCTTTAACATAAAGATGGCATTCACGTTGTTAGACTTGGACATAAGTGGCAGGCTGACAAAGGATTGGCTGACACTGATGATGATACTGAAGGAAGATATTATCATAAACATAAGTTCGAAATTCATACCACATGTTCTACGGTATGGTTATTATAAAATTAAATACATGATTTCGGGAAGTATAATTTCATTTTAAAATTGTCCTAAGTAAAAATAACTAAGGCGATTTTTGTAAATGTTTCTCAAAAAGAATATTATAAAGAAATGTATTTACTATAACAAAAATATTAATAAAATAAATCTTGAAGATTGAGTCAAAGTTGACCTCATATTCGGCGAAGACGTTGAGTGATTAAAATTCCCG
>NC_087212.1:17241108-17281108 GCF_015104395.2 Macrobrachium nipponense
ACGAATTTCAGGTTCTTAATCTCAGTACACCAGAAAGTTAATACAAGAGGATGTAAACATTTCCAAAAAGACCTGCTTTGACACAAACTCATAAAAAAAACACACAAAAATCCATAAGCTTTGCATTCATTGCAATAAACTTTGTATGCATTTTATTTACGGGCTATCAAGGAACAAGAGCCCGTGCTGGCTTGATCCAAAACCAACGAACTTCCTACAAGACTTATACAAGTTGAGTACATGCAAAATACATATATTGAACACCTCAATAAAAATTTAATAATGTACAATAAATATCAATTGAGTTTCATCAGAAATCTAGAAATATGCATTAAACCTATAAATTTACAGAAGGCAAGCCATCGCAAGAATGAATAGGTGAGGATAATGGCTGATTGGAAAATATAAGAAAATCGACGGACTTTGAAATAGTAATAACGCAAGTTCGATATTCTATGGGAAATTAACACCACACTTCGGCTCGGCGCCGTCGGTAGGCCCGACTTCTCTCGCCACTCGTCCTTATATGTTTGCAGAATGGTAACTGACGTCCAAGGGGCCAGGACTTACCATTTTTACATTCAACTATGTTATTGTAAAATTTTTAAAGTTCATGAATAATCTCTGAACTTTCGGTAAAACAGCTTTTGAAAGGCTAGATTGATCTACTTTATTACTTCGTGTAAAACAGAATTTAATATGTCCTTCTACGAAGGACTAGTAATAAAAACATTTTTCTTATTTTTTAAGTATTTGCCAGTGCTTTTCCACATTTCTCAATAATGCTTCCTTCTCCCTTTAATGCTGGAAACTGCCTCATCATCATCTCTCCTCGAGAAAATAAGTTGACCATGAACTGATTCTTCAACAAACTTTAACCTCTTGTCACGCTAACAATATCCAATTGTTAAGAATATTGTCCCTGTAAAAAAAAATAATAAAATAGAAAAAGAGGAAAATCTTGCGTTCACATTTTCTTCAGTGAGGATGGGATATAGTCAACCAGCAAAGGGGTTGCCAACTGCACGACAAGGGAATGAAATAATACTGATGACATATTTTATCTACGTATATATAACAATGAAGCCACCGTTATTACTTACATGACCGCAATCTAAGAAAACCTTTTGTAAATATTCTTTCAGCTAGAGGAGCTTCTACCATACTTAATTTGCCTTCTTTGTCTCTCTCTTCAACACCCAGCCCCCTTCCCTCCACTAACAGACAAAACTGTTAGTGAGCGATTACAGTTTTCAAATCCTCAATTAAGAATTATATACATTGCAATAACCAGACACTACATAAACAGCTAAGAATGAATTGAATCATTAAAGTAACATTATATTAAATATGAAGCCAGGAAGTACATGTTGCTAATTTGGAACATCATACAAAAGTAATTGAAGTTATGGGTGCATGCCTTGCACAGTATAAAAAAAACCCTTCGATGCGTTTCGATGTTACACCTAGTAGAAGGATAAACCTAGTCAGAGACAGTCAGACAGTCAGAGAAAGTCAGAGGCACAAAATCGAGCACTTGAAACTTCAGGAAATGAGGCCGATTGGGAATCGGACGGAACACTTTCATACGAAATTCTTAACAATCTAGAAAATTATTTGTCTAGGTTGTATTTTTCCTTTGACGTAAAGAGTACGTTTAGCCATTTTCATAAGGATTACTTTGAAATTATAACTGGTGCCAAGGAAAAACATTGGTTAATATTAATAATAATGTCCTTTATTTCAGCTCAGGGCCATATACATGGAATAGACAAAATACAGACAGTAACATACACAATCTATAGATAAAAGACATTAAAAAAAAAGAATAAACGGCACGATAGTACAACAAAAATCTTACTATAGGTCAATTAATTGACAATAACTTCAACAATCTACAACCTAGATGACGAAAGTACGTGTTAAAATCAACGGAGCCCCAAACGAATGAGCTACAGTGAAGCATTTTGGACTTACAAGTTTATAACAAAATAAAATGGTGACCCCTCTTCCACAAAGCCCGGCTTCCTTGTTTTCTAGAGGTGCGGTAATCCCCCGTGACCTACATTTGAAGGAGGTGCTTTCGATTGCCAGATAAGGGTGAAAAGAAGAAGAACAGCTAGGAGGAGGAGGAGGAGGAGGTGTACATACATGTCCTCAGCTTTTCCTCAGGGCGTCGTAGACGGTAACATTCCTCGGCGCAGCCAAGGTCTCACAGAACCCAAAGGCTAAACCCTATGACAAAAACAACTCACATCATCATCATCATCACCGCCGCCTCGTCCAAAGTCCTGACTGCGCCGAAACCTCCTTCAAGAAAGCGATCGCGCTTTCTCCCAGACTCCACCGGGAAATGCGAATTTTGACCTTCTTACATAACCCCTTAAGGCTGTTTCCCTTTCCTTCGGCATCGCGTCTTGCGGCGACCGAAACAATCTGGGAGAAAGAGTAAAAGAAAAGGACACCATATCCTTGTAAACATCAAAGGCCTGTCGAGCTCAAAGGCATAGGCAAATAACTCCTCTCTTCCAAGGAGTAACCCGGGGGGGCGGGGGAGCACTCGACTCCGGTCTCATATCGAGGGGACGAAATGTCTTTTATTAACATGAAGCAACACTACTGAATTTGACGTGAATGGAATACCACACATTCAAATGCGATCGTTTCCATACTGCGAGCCTTGTGAAGGTAACCTCGCTCCAGAAGAGCAAGACGGACGCATCAATGGGGCGATGGAAGTAAGAGAAATTCTGGGGAAAAAATCGAGGCAAAGTGAAAACATGACTCCGCTGAGAGCGTTAGACGTAAGTGGGTAATGGAGGCAAGTCCTGGGGCTACATTTTAGCGCACACGGGAAAAACATCTTCAATTCCTTTTCGTGGGTCTTAACCTTGGGAGGATCCCGTGGGTTAAGGAAAGAGGAGACAGAGCAAGTGAAGGAACGACGAAGGGCAGGAGAAAGTTGATGATAAATAAAGGAGGAACAGTCACCACACAACACGATGAAATTTGTATATGTATCGAGAGGTTAAGGCGGAAACTTTCTGACACGAAGTACAGATATACATGCATACAAAAATGATCATGCATCTGGAACACCGAAATAAAAGATAGGCCTTCATATAAAACAGCATGGAAAGTCTATGCATATGAGTAATTAACATATCTCGAACAGAGATACAAATAAACACAATTGTTACTTAAATCTGTCATTCATAATTTTTTCCCGTATTGCATTTGCGGAATGTAATCAGTTTTGACCCGTGATCCAAATTTTGTCTTATTATCTAAGACTGAATTTATTCAGCTAATTTGCGAATGGAATGATTCCTGATCACCAGAAACCGATGGTGCTCCAAGAAATTAATTCTGTTTAGGAGTAAAATTCTGATCCAAAACCAGTACTGCTAAAAACATGAGATAATCTATTTTAATTAAAATGTTAGACTTTAAATGTAATTACAGTTACAATAAATAATGCCTTCATTTATTCAACGGAATATATGTTTATATGAACATAATAATAATTTATCCGGTCTTTCAATGTTTTCCTTAATTTTTGCCCTAAAAAAAGGAATTTATTAACCAGACATAATACTGTTATCAGCAATGTTTCCATGATACTGCTGAGTGCACCTTTAAAAAATTAAGAGTATAAAATAAAATTAACAGAATTACTTTATTTAAAATATTCCAATGAATGGTATACAATTTTAGTGAAAGATGTTGAGAGAGAGAGAGAGAGAGAGAGAGAGAGAGAGAGAGAGAGAGAGAGAGAGAGAGAGAGAGAGAGATATGAATAGTTTCAATTATTTTCTACATTGTACACTTCTTTATCATGTAAGGCTACATTCAATAAGAGCACAGAAAGATTATGTTGCCTTCTTGCGGAGCTGAGAACTTATATTCCTTTTTGCTACTGCTTTCCATTATGTTATTCAGGCCTGTGATAGAGGCAATAGGAGGCTCATTCCCTATTCTGGACGCAGAACGGCGGGGGAATTTTTTCCAACTATCATTTAACTTTTACAAGAAAAATTAAGTAGAAAGTCTGGTGATGGCATAAAAGTTTTTTTTAAGTACATGACCATAAAAGCCAAAGCAACATTCAAATGAAGTCATATCTGTAAATGAATAACCAAATTTTACATCAGTCTATGACCGATTATTTACTACTGTCCCTGCTAAAACATTAAAGATAAGGCAAAAGTTACGCATCAGAAAAATTACATTTATGAATTTACCAACCTGCAAACGTGTCAACTATTCTTCACCGGTGAAATGGACTGTTGGTAACAACAAAAATCTTGTTTGCAAGAATCTGCTCGTCTCGCACATGACTTTCCAATCAATAATCTCAAGAAATTAACAATATGCTCATAAATACAAAAAGGAGTTTGAGCGAGGAGACAATTCTGACATATAATACCATAGGTGCACCGGTAGCGATGAAAATCCAGCTATCTTATCACTGGAAAATTCAGCATCTGGATTCCCCACATTGGTTGAACACAGCAATTCAAGAAAACCGTTAGAAGCCAAATGTCGAACCCCTACTTTTGTAGACACTCTAAAAAACCAACAGTTGTACTACGAAAATTGTTTTGAGAAAAACCCGAGAGCAATGGATACTTAACAGACCTTGGCCAACCATGACTGAGAATTATGCTGAAAGATCGACTTGGTTAACGATGTCAGTGACATTAACAAGAAATGCTTGATTTGAAACTAAAAACTGGCGTTACAACAACTATGATCATTGACACAACAAAATTTATGATGAAAATAAAGTCTTGCGAAGAGCATCAAGTCGTTCAAGCGAAGGAGAAAGCGAGGTTGCTCTTCTATCACCATTATGGGATTTTTCCCTTTTGAAATGAATTGGTAAGAGTTCCGCGCAGCCGAATTCAATATGTAAGTCCGTGCTATCACAACCGTTAAGTTTCGCAAAAAGGCGCCAGTCTGTTATATGCTTAGATTTTATAAGTATACAGTTTCGAATACACCTCAACAATAAATAAAACAAAAAATTATGACTAGAGCAGGAGATAAACTGATAGAATAAGAACTTAGGCATAAAATAAATTAATTAAAATTAAGTTCAAATATAATTTGCTATAATTTCCAGTTAATTCATCAGATCAAAATTAGTCTTACAATGACTGAAAAAACCTTCAAGAAATGGCTATTATACAGTATTTTTATATATCTAGTAAATGTAATGCATAATAAACCATTTTCAACTCTACTTGCCTCGTATATAGAAAATTGTCAAACACAAGGTGTGTTCAACATTGAAGACATCATAAATTGCTACAGACCCTTGTTCACAATATTTATTTGCATACCAAGTACAGCTATAATGAGACACGGTCAATCTAAAGAAAATCTAAAAATGAGTCTACAACCCCAAAAATGATACAGTATCCAACAGGGTTACTCCAAATTTTAGTCTGTATGCCAAGGATACTTGAAAGTTCTTCTCTAATGCCATTATTTATATAGTAAACAAAAAAGTGGTCTAGTATTTTTGACATTTATCGTTAACATAAGTTGGCACTATCGAAGTCCCGTTAACTTCAAGACAGGAATTTTCAGCAGATTCTAATTTGTTTTTGTTTAGGTCACCGGTTGGTTCAGTTACATTTACCTACGCTCTTAGTTGACAACAACTCGCTCAGAGCCTTCTGGTGAAAAACAAATTCTTTAACATAACAATTTACTATGATTCTTACAACCCTCTAAAAATACGCAAAGCTCTGTGGGCAGCTAAATCCTTCCTCTAAATTTGTAAGTTAAAACAAAAAAGCGAAAACAGTTATTACGATTTCCTATTCTCCTAAGACATATAGTTTCGATTGTAAAAGAGCGTATACTCATATTAAAAATCATAAATCCACTTTATTTCACTTCAGGGTTAGGCAGGTGGCAGAATGTATTCTCTTAGCAAAATCAAAATCGAAGCCACCTAAATACAATTAATTACACATTGAAATACTTCAATAGCGCTGTCAATTCGTCAATTCGGCCAAAAGACTCACTGCTTCATAACCGTCATAAAACGGGGTTCTTTCACCAGCTTTCGTAGGCTTCCAAGAAACCAACAATATCCGGCTAATCAGACCTATAAAAATAGATTACAGACGATACTAAAACATTCTACTACAAATATTTGACAATAACATTACCAAACAAATAAAACAACTCTATTAAGGAAAAAATAAAATTACATCAATGACAATATTAACCTTATAGAATAAATTAAATGTGAGACGTGTCCTTAGTGAGCTCTCGCCTCCTCATGGACAGCGCAAAACAAGAAGCAAAGCCGAATATATCAGAGTTCGAGAAAACGGGTATTAACTATTAAGGTCCCAAAGGCGGGTGATAACTTGTTGATAAGGCACTTAAAAAAGCACTGGCTGCCACGAGTAACGGTACAGATCCCACCAACAACTAAACATAAAATAATTGAAATGTAACAAAGTACTATGTACTCTTATATACATAGCGCTAGTACAATGTTTTAGAATAATTCAATGAGTATTAGCTTCATAAAATCAAAAAGTCATTCCTTCACCTACAATACTGAGCTCCAGAGATTTTATCATCTGTCACGAATTGGATGAAAAAATAATGAAAAGAATAGCTGTCCACTACAGAAAAAAAAATAAATAAAAAGAAAACAAGTAGGAACTCAAAAGAATTCCACGGTAAAAGCTGTGAACTCAGAGAGAGAGAGAGAGAGAGAGAGAGAGAGAGAGAGAGAGAGAGAGAGAGAAATACTGCCACCCTTAGAAGAATGAGACTCCATAAAACCTTTGGGGCCACCGTTAGTGATAACGGGAAAAACGGCAGCTTCATGGTGCTCTTGGGACTGACCGAGATAGTGCAAAGTATCAATAATTTCTGGGGTAGACCAACATTTCATCGTTTATATATAAAGATAAGCAGCTTCTTTATTTCACGATAAGAACGCAGGCAGTACACCCTTAAATAATAGCCTGGCGTGGCTCTGTCGTGACGCAAAGCGTAATATCAGTTCATGGGCAGCTATGTATATAATAACAGCACTGACAGCAAGCAAGGAAAATACTTATTTCAACCAAGATTCGTGAACGAACGTTAGAAAACTACTAAAAACATAAATGTGCATGAATAAATATGCGGCTACCTAGGGTTTCAAGGTATGAAACAAGCAAACAATATATGCACAGCTACAAAACCTGGCAGGTATACCCACATCAACATAATACATACATAATACATACTAAAATACATAATATATATAGCGTACACAGGCATATGTGTGAATGTATACATACACAAATATATGTATATATAAATTAATTATACATTGCGTGCATTTGTGCATACATGAATTGCATAATCAACATTTAAACCGTTTATGGTTTGAATAGCAATCGGCCACAAGCAAAAATAAAAAAAAATCAGGGTATCTATGAACACGGCATGGCCTAATACTGGTAGTAAATGTCTGTCTGCCTGTCTTTTGGTAGTAGTATTCGCTTACCCACAAACATACGGATACATATACGCATTAGCTAAACTGGTACACAAGATCATTATTCACATGAGGATAGTATTATCCCAGTTATGCGGAAGACTGACAATACCACTAAAATCACTATTCAGTAAACAAGCCAAAACTCTAACTAAACTCTTACTGCGTCTATTTTAGCATTGGGAAAACTGTCAAAGGGGCAAGTAGGGTAAACCGTAGTTAGTCTTAAAGGAGAACAAAGCTATTTAAGCTTCGAACAAATCCCCCGACCTCTCACAAAGACCAAAACCTTCGGTTTTCTTGTTGCTTCTGTTGATGTTAATCCCAACATTGACTGTCTACGGCATTTCAATTTGTTAGAAGGGCAAAGAGTGTAAGGAAAAGAAATCTAGGAAGAAAAAGTGTGGAAATAAGCAATACGTGTCGAACAACATCAAAACATTTGTAAGATAATACAACACAGGAAATGACGAGAATCAAATAATCCTAACACAAACACACACACACACAGACAGAGACAGAGACAGACAGACAGACACACACACGCACACACCCCCCAAACCCCCCCCCAACCGGGGGGGGCCCCAACACACACACACATGTATATATATTAATATATGTAATATTATATATATTCATTATATAGTATCTATATATATATAATTATCTTATATATATATCTATATATATACATCTATATATATATATAGATAGATATATATATCTATATATATATATATATATATATATATATATATATATATATATATAGATATATAGATATATAGATATATTATATATCTATATATATATGTGAGTGCAGATACATACACTATATATATATATATATATATATATATATATATATATATATATATACATATACATATATATATATATATATATATATATATATATATATATATATATATATATGTATGTATGCATAATGTAAAATATTTTTGTCCGTGTGTATACTCCGGACATAAGATTAACAAATGGGAAAGAAGGGCGAAGCTAAAGAGGGAAGGACAAGAATCACCAGAAATATGAGAATCTTCGCCCCGAAAACAGCCTTCTTATCACAAAAGCCATTCTCGAGCCTATAGGCAGTTGGGGCAGTCACCCTCCCATCCCCACCACAAACTGTTTTTAAAGTACAATAAGCAAATAGCCTGGAATTATATATACAGAATTCCCAGCAGCCCCATTGCCTCAGTTGCATTCATTTGTAGCTAGTTCTTACAATAATCTTTATCAATGTTCAAAAGAAACTTTTACAAGCTCAAAATCAGTCAAACGAACCATGGTCGTGACCATGCTGTTTATTGTCAGAGAGAGACCCGATTTCTGGTGATAACGTGATAAATAAATATTAGCCATCTGCTGAGCAAAACCCTTTTATCAAACGCAGAAAAATAAATGATTCATCTTTAATCTGCTACTAACAGTCCTTCGACAAACCTCCAAACGGTTTCTGATAGAGCGTTAACATGGGTCCTTCAATTATCACAGAAACATAAAACAGCTGAACTAAGATTTCTAAAACACAGCCAAGACTAAAGAGAAAACGATGAGGACAAAGTGAAGGAAGACCAAATACATTCACCGACTTACATAAGGATAACGAAATAAATACAAAGGGAAGCTGTTGGCATTTTGTTTGAGAGAGAGAGAGAGAGAGAGAGAGAGAGAGAGAGAGAGAGAGAGAGAGAGAGAGAGAGAGACATTGTTTTCCGCAGCACTCAAGAAAATATCTACGCGATTATTGATACATTGTTTGACAACCATAACTTCTGTAAAAAAAAAAAAAAAAAAAAAAAAAATATATATATATAGTATATATATATATATATATATATATATATATATATATATATAATAATGTTATCATTAATGTTAAAATTACAGAAACTAGTTTTACAGCATACACTTAATTTATTTTTAAAAAATCTAAGGAAAAATCACTACAATTTCATTTTAAGAAATTTATGTTCAATTACAATCACGATACAATACCTTGTATCCGAATGCTAATAGATCTTTGCCTTTCGAATAACACATGGCAAACAAACCTTTCGGCGTCTGATATATATTTTATATAGAAAAGATAAATTTGAGATTGTCTGAAGTGCCTTCTGAATACAAGGGAAATCTAAACCATACTGGATAAACATTAATAAAAACACGTTGAGAGAGAGAGAGAGAGAGAGAGAGAGAGAGAGAGAGAGAGAATCTGCAATATTATACCTAAATACAAGATATAAATTTTCCATTCAATTGCATATTGAAAATTCTTAAACAGCGTATCATGTGAAAATAACGTTGAAGGTTGTTACTGTAATCTTATAATTGGTCATAGTCACCTTAAATGGAAGTAACGACAGCTCTTATTATCGTACTCCTTTCAAATAAAATTTCCCCAATTCTCTCAGAAATGTGAATCCACTAATTCCTAAAATGTGATTTATAACAGGTCTACTTTCAAAATGATTTCACTGGGTATACACCTAACTTCATTCAGATTTCCAAAATATTGAAGTGATGAGCACTCCCTGGTAATGACAGTAAAGTAACAACTTATATCTGATATGTTTTTAAAATATCGCTAAATAAAGACAGGATTTAGATTGCAATCGAAAGAAAAAGTTCTAACATTAACTCGAAATGTCAGGTATAATCTCCAGCACAAGAGATTATACAGTGGTCAGCTGGTGGACGGCCCTGTGACCTGAAAGGCGACCTTATCGTGAAATTCAGAGAGTTAGTATTAGGTATTAAATACACACCTCTGACCAACGATCTCTTGGAGCATAAGCCCCGGGCTCTTGGTAATCACTACTGTCGCGGGACAGTTTTTTTTTCTTCCCTTAGTCATTTGACACTTCAAACTTAAAATAATATAGTTTCGGTACTGGAAATAGATTTTCATGTTATGTTGCACTCCATAATCTACTGTCATAATTTTTCTTTACTTTCATTCAATGAGACTATTAATTTTGTTCTAGTGAAATAGTAACAATGATTAACTGGGATTAATATAAAAGATGACCAGTAAGCGGCATGATTTCGTATCAACTAAAATCAATATTCAACTTCCGTTATGGACAGAAGTTATTATAACCTTAGTCTACTAAACAAAATCTGGATCCCTGTACAAATTTTATTTACAGCTATTCACGGAAACTGTTTATTATCAATAAGACTTTAAATTATATCCTTCTAAGTAAAAGAACCATATCAAAATTGGTAATCTAATTTTAAAATACAAAATTAAAATGAATATCTTTTTATAATAAAATTGGCATAACCATCTCACCGAAAATCCCATAAAAATATACACAAGATAAAATGCAATCCCTATAAAAAATCAATTATTTCTATCATAAAAATCACACAAAAAGAACAACAATTAAGGTAGATAAAGCCTTAACTTTCTATAAAGGTAATTCCGGTACGTGCAAATTCCACCAAGACCGACAGTTTAGAATGGAGAAGAATGAAATATAGAATTTAGGTCAAAGGGTAAGCGCTGGCACCTATGAGGTCATTCAGCGCCGAAAGGGAAATTGAAACCAAAAAGGTTTGAAAGGTGTAACAAGAGGAAAACCTGGAAGTTGCACCATGAAACAATTATTAGGAGAGGCTGGATGTCAAGATGGAAGAAGAAAATATGTATGGTCAGTAAGAGTCGATAGCAAGATAGAAGAAAATAATATGAATGGTCGCTAAAAGTAAATAAGTGAAAAATAAATCAATAAAAAGTGTTATCATTCTGACAGACTCATCACATCAAATCTACAGTTCCGCCCTACATGAGCCCCTGAGAACAGTTTTTAATTCAGACGTCAATCTACTCAAAAATGGAAAGCATCAGATTTGTTTAAAAACCTCAGATTTGTAATTAAAACAGGATAAGAAAATTATTAGCTGGATGAAGAGTTTTTAAAATGAAAATTCACCAATATTTCCATCTTACCCAAAGTCATTGGCTGACTGTTCACATAAAACCACAGTCATAAAGCAAATGTCATCAACGTCATTAATATAAGATCTATATATATATATATATACTATATATATATATAATATATATATAGTATATATCTATATATATATATATATAGTATATTATATATATATATATATAGAATAAATAATAGCTTAAAACAAACACATGTACGTACATATGTTTCTGTGGAAAAAAAAGCAACTAGTTAAACTACACTCATATAAACCATCCAACCTACAAATCCATCAACCCAACAGAACCACAGAATGATACAACATCTGAATTGACGCTTTAGAAGTTCATAGTGAAAATAATTTTAGTGTTTTATGTCGCTCCAGAAAATGCCTAGACCAGCTTAACTGGAAAATGGCTTCTCTCCAAGTTCTTCATCATAGAAAAGTTATTTGCATTTCGGCAAACATCTCGAATACAATGATTTTCAGATCTTTTAAGACTCAAGCAAAACAACCGTACTATTGAAGCGTATTCTCAAGTTTAATCTCATGCCAAACCTTATGAAGGAACCATAATTGTATACCTTTCAGCAACACGGGAAGTTTATTTAACTTATCAATTAATGATTAATCATCCCTTAAAATATGCTATGTTAGTTTATGGTAAAATTATTCTTATTATAATTATATCCCCCTAAAACTATATTCATAACACTTTCATTCACTTATAATTTTGCAGGAGGATTAATTCACTCATTAACGACATCTACTTGAAATGACCAAATGTATCATTAAATTTGTGTTCAGAATCCTAATTAACTTTTGCTATTATAAAGAATTACTTACTGAACATCTCGTGTTTCATCAATGATAATTTATCGTCCACTTAAGACTACGTCTATAGAAAAAAAAATTCTCATAGATGAAGATGACATCAGTTATTGCCTCAAGACTTACGACTTGCGTTAAACATAATAGCCTCAACCAATCCTGAGCATCTCATGAACACCACATCCTGCAGTGACCCTGAGAGAGCCATAATCTAAGTACCTCTATTAATACAGATAAATATGTTGAGAGGCAAAGCAAAGATTTAAAAGATTTCCATACAGAGCTAAACAGTGTACGAACATCATCAGTTGAGCACAACTAAAACCTGGGAAATTCAGCTCACGACTAACAGAGCTCAATAATTTCTGAAACTGACAGTAAGGACATTTTCTAGTATCGTAATTGGAAAGAGCTTTGATTAGTATAAACTAATCAGTTTTCATAGACTCTTTTATGATACTCAGGTTACCTCTCACTTCTCCCTCCTTCCAAATACAGAGACCACACAGCAGGTAATTCAATCGAGTCAAGATCAAACACAAACAATCATTAATGAAAACCGTCAATGCTTTGTACTCGTGAGTCTCGTCCTCACTTTTGACCCCCCCCCCCCTACCCCCCTGCTAAGCTTTCATTTTCTCAAAGCCTCTTATTCTCTCTGAGAGTTTAATTGTAGGCGTTCATTTATTAGTTTTGTTCAAGGCATTCAGACAGGCACGGCTTCATCATAAAAATAAAATCTCAAACACAAACGATGTGTCATAAAGTCTGCAACCACATGTCTCGTCAAAAGATATATTTTCATTAAATCTGGCGTTTCATTAGTTACTTGAAAATTTTTTTTCTAAAAATTAAAATAAGAGGCTAGTGGGAATGCAACTCATGCTGCATTTTAATCTGTGACACAGATGTCATGTTCTTGCACGGCAGAGCTCAAGAGTCAAACGTTCAACCTCTATAAAAAAAATAAACAGGGATTTAGAATGTGCGTTCTTGCTACAGCCTGCCTGTTCGACTTTCGCAACACGAGTTTTTCTGGAGCCGAGGTGAAACTAAATGGGCATCATAATATTTAGCGAGTGAGATAAGCGGAGTGACTTTGTAAGTTTCGATACAATTTCTTACGGGAGGAAACCAGTCAAGGAATTTTGATGGCACCAGAATTAAGAAAACCGAAAACTGAAAAACTTGCTCACGTAATAAGACATGGACAACACCTCAGCGATGATGCCTGTTATTAGCATAATGACCTGGCCATTAGGAGACTTTAAACACGTAATGTTTAGGTTTGCAACTTGCAGAGAACAAATGAGGACTTGTTTTTTAAACCCGCTTCAATGACTAGGATTTCATAAACTGCACTGCTTATGATATAATTATGGTAAAACGTCTAAGGGCATCATTTTCATATTAATAATGAGGTTTCCGGGTGTTGTGAGATACAAAAGGGTAGTTCCAAGAAATGACAGCCCTAGAAACATACAAAAAAGTTCAGCTTTAAAGCCACGTATGGGAAAATGGCATCTGAAGACTGGTCTATAGCTCTCTCCCCAACCGCACCTCAAAGGTCTAAAACATGATCAGGGCGACAAAAGATATTAAACGCGGCACAAATTCGACACTGCGAAGAAAAGGCTCCGAGATCAGGTTACTGGAGGAAGGCATCTCCCTTTCTCGAGGAGACGCTGCTGTCCTGGATGGAAAGCCTTCCTTTTGTAGCCAAGTGGTATCCGCATGAATAGGATTACGTTCTGTCACGTCGGAATTTCTCGTGCATCTCTAAGGTTTCTGCTTCCCGATGGTCATTCATAAAGCCTGTGCATTTTGTGCATGTGGATTTACATTCTCATCTGCAGTTTTTGGAAGCACTGGTAATGCACTGTGTGCAACACTTCAACTGAATTTTGTGCTATACAAACAAAATCGTGCTCTGCATCTGGAAACCTCGCTGCTACTATTACTTATCATAACGAGACTGAACTGGGACATGATTCAGAGTTCATGGTACTGAATTGGGACATGATTCAGAGTTCATGGTACTGAACTGGGACATGATTCAGAGTTCATGGTACTGAACTGGGACATGATTCAGAGTTCATGGTACTGAACTGGGACATGATTCAGAGTTCATGATCCTGAACTGGGACATGATTCAGAGTTCATGGTACTGAATAGGGACATGATTCAGAGTTCATGATCCTGAATTGGGACATGATTCAGAGTTCATGATCCTGAATTGGACATGAATTCAGAGTTCATGATCCTGAATTGGGACATGATTCAGAGTTCATGGTACTGAATAGGGACATGATTCAGAGTTCATGATACTGAATTGGGACATGATTCAGAGTTCATGATACTGAATTGGGACATGATTCAGAGTTCATGGTACTGAATAGGGACATGATTCAGAGTTCATGATACTGAATTGGGACATGATTCAGAGTTCATGATACTAGGCCTTTCCCGTCCGGGCAAGAATTAAGCGAATACAAAAAATAAAACCAACACCGTCAACGATGCAATCGATGCACTGAAAAATATTTACTGTCTATGAAATATGATATACATACACAGCCCATATAAAGTACGATATCCAGCTACCTAAGAAATCACTATTCATTTCATATAACAAAAGGGACATACCAAGGACAGCTTTCTTCCACAGAAGAGAAGAATTGAAACTCAAAAAACCTTTCTTCTTGGTGTTGTGCTTTAAAGGACACACAATCAGCATTTCTTTTATTTTTTTTTTATTTTGCCTCGTGTGGAAGACTTTCAAACATCTGCGCATACGAAGCTACAAAGATTATACATTCACGTTTTGAAATTCACTATCATAAATGCTTTGGCATTACAGTGTAAGAAATACTACCTATTAACACCAAGAGCGGGCAAATATATCATAATGCAACAGTTTCAGTTTCGTAACCTAGAAAATATATATCAAACTAAAAATCTCCGTTTCAGTATTGTAACCTAGAAATATATATCAAACTAAAATTCTCCGTTTCAGTTTCGTAACCTAGAAAATATATATCAAACTAAAATTCTCCGTTTCAGTTTCGTAACCTAGAAAATATATATCAAACTAAAAACCTCAGTTTCAGTTTCGTAACCTAGAAAATATATATCAAACTCAAATTCTCCTGATTTAAAGTTATTTGTATCAAAAATTTAAATTTACCCTAATTTTTTTTTTTTTTTTTTTATAGAAAAGATCCATAATTCAAATGAGCTATTTTTGTGTTCGTTTAGAAGCAAGTCCACAAAACCTGAATAGGAATAGTTCCTTCGACAAAGGCGCGTTCCTCATTAGCACCTCTTGATTTTTATGACGATTTTCTCCCTTCACTGGCTGTCGAATTTCCTTCTAGGGCGACTGTGGGAAGACGAGGTCTAGAAAAGTGGAAAATTTTTGCTCGTCAACAATAGAAGACAAAAGCCTAATAAATATTCACTACTTCTATGAAATCGAGTTTTTTCGAACTCAAGAATAATTTACGAGGTTTAATGGCTTTCAGTGCGATGTAACTGGTTCTAGTTCTTTAATGCATTTTTTTTGGAGGGGAGGGAGATTAGAATCGCAAGCAAGTCACGAAGTTCGGTTTTTACACAGACCCTAAAGCACTAAAAGCTTGCAAGCGGGAAAACAGAGACTACTTCGCAAGACACGCAGAACAGCCATTTTATTCTTTTTTTTTTTTCAGCAGTAACCACCGATCCGTGCTCATTGTCTCTGAAGGTGTAGTAAACATTGTTGGTAATAAAAATATAGGGTTACCTTTATATTCTGAATATTCTCTTTCGGAAGATGACCTAAATCAGCCATCGTCGTATTATCTTTTATATGTATATATAATCTAGCTCGTACATATCAGCTTCAAAAGCTGTTCATCGTTTTCTCTTGACGCCATAAAAGTCTTTGCTTTCGAACCTCATTTTCTACAACAACTTGCCTAATATTATCGTATCCATTCACTCCATTTATACGAGAACCATATTTAATAGTAAGTATCACATGATCGCTCAGATTAAACAACTTTCATAACCCTACGCTTAAAAATCTTTCAACTGACTGCAATTTCTCTGCACGTCCCAACGTCAAGGAATGACACTTTCCAGGTGGTCTTCATTTACCCCCAACAACGTTTTATAAGTACTTCTGCTTTTTCCTAACTCATCAGATGACCATACGGACATTCAAAATCTTGGCAAAAATTGGTATATTAAAAAGTTATTCCCTTTTCGCTCTCCATACAATGTAGGTGTTAGCCTTATAATTTACAGTGTCTCATCTGTGACCTTCGTATGCTGGGCCAGACCAAAATAAGGAAGAAAACTACTAGGCATATAATATCTACATATATATATATATATGTATATAATAATATATAATAATAATATAATAATAATAATAATAATGAATAATAATAATAATAATAATAATAATAATAATAATAATAATAATAATAATAATAATAATAATAATAATAATAATAATAATAGAGAAACAAATCCAAAGTTATGTTAATGTACATATAATTAAATTTACAAGTGTAAAACAACTTGCAGTTTTAAATTTAAATAGATGTACATTTACATAACTGTGGATTTGTTTCTCCATTTGGAGACTCGTGCTACTATGAGGATATTTTAATAATGATAATGAAAATGATAATGATAATGATAATAATAATAATAATCCCAATTTTTATAACGACACAAATAAACAGGTTGTGCTTACATAATTTTCTTAATAGTTCTTCAGACGACATTTTTTCGAAGAATAATTATCATAATTGATCATGATTATCATTCCAGGGAATGCTATCCTCAGATTAGAGAGAAACTGGAATTTCTCAAGTTCAACCTTTAGAGTTTATGTCGAACGCGTGGATGCTTTGTGCTAAGGTGAACAGCGGTCGGTAAATTTCATTATTAGCAAGGCATTCCAAAGTACTGTGCTTTGAAACGAACTGTGACTGACGTTATTCACTTCAATGACAATGAGGGCTAAGGTGACAACAGTAAGTAGCAAACCGTTTACTTTTAATTTAAACGCGTTAATGTACAGCTAATTTACTGTTGATTAAAACACATCTGACTGACTAATTGTAGCTCTATCTTTCGTCAAATATTCATGGTCATCGACACAGCTGATACAAAATGAAAAAAAGTTTATATAGGAAAATATTTCGGCCTATTTGTTTTCACATACAATAACAATCGCTTCATCATCGCAACCCTATAAGCAAAGAAAGTGCTTGCATTTATTTTTTTTACGATTGCAGTACATCCGATCCATCGAAAACAAAGAGAAGTGACTGGTTCACCTTCGAATAACAACCCAAAAGAGCAAACAATGTCAGGAGAGCAATAAAAGCAAACCGTCGAATACTGTAGCGCAGATACAGCGTTTTATGAGGGGAATGGGACACTGAATGGGGGGGGGGGGTGGGGGGGGGGGGGGGGGGGGGGGGGGGGGGGGTGGGGGAGGGGGGGGGGGGGGGGGGGGGGGGGGGGGGGGGGGGGGGGGGGTGGGGGGGGGGGGGGGGGGGGGGGGGGGGGACACTATCGCACAATTAACCTCCAAGGTGATCGGAATTGAAATGCACCACCCCCGTCCCCACCGCCTCCTCCAGGGGTCCGCCTTTCACAGGAGGCACCATATAATCATTTTCGTGAAAAGGGCGTTGAGGCACAGGCGCGTGGCGTTTGCGCCAATACCTGCCACAAGTGGGACAGCCTTTGTCAGGCGTGTTATTATTACACAGGCAAAGGCCTCAATGCCGACATTCCGTCCACCTCATGAAGTCTGATTTCGAAGGAGTTAAACTTCGACGTCATGACAGACGGATAACGACGGAATGGGCACATTTCTCTGTACGACGACGACCGACCGCCAGCTGTAGATCACACTTCATTCTAAAATGTCTACTAATGCAAAGCCCGTTACATACCATTCAATTGTGAAAAGTTTTCTTATGATAACCGACACAATTTCTCCTTACGAGCAGAATTCCTTGAAACTGCTAAAGGGAACATTTAGTGGTGTTTCAATGACTGCAAAAGATCTTACTTAATTTTTCATTTGGTTGTAAAGGGACTAATGTAAAAGTACTTTTGACCCAACATCTGTTAGAAGGACGATCTCCTTCTACCGTTTGTTTCTTTTTTCTACTGGAATTCGATTGTTCCCCCTTCGATTCTCTCTCCCATTTTAGAGGCAATCCATTGCTTTATAGCATTACATTAAATTACTCTGACAGTTTGAAGCAACGATTATGATAGAATACGAAGAAAATAACCAACCGTGGAAAAGCAATTTGTGCAAGACAACCATAAATCAATTTCTGACAGAACCATTAATCTTCAACAAAAATGTAGTCATGTAAATCTCTCGGCTTCCGAGTAGCTACCCACATCGTTAGCGTCTGATGTATTGCCCGATTACATTATCTATATAACATTCACCTGTAATCCTAAAAACTGCTATATTCTGATTAGATAAATGACTTTACCGCTTTGAGTACGTCCATGTTAGTAATTATTTTTGATATAGAAAAAATGATTTATTCGTCATGATATAAAACAGTTTGACCGAACAACGTATTCGCCTACGGCGGACTTGTTTATATATATATATATATATATATATATATATATATATATATATATATATATATATATATATTATATTATATATATATATGTAATATATATATATATATATATATATATATTATATATATCAATTCAAGCTACAAATGTCCTTTAATATCTAAATTCACTTTACCTCCCAAATGATATATTTTCATATATGTAGAAAATATATCATTTGGAAGGTAAAGTGAATTTAGATATTAAAGGACATTTGTAGCTTGAATTGATATATAAATGGATCACGGTTCGATGTGATAATTATTCATATATATATATATATATATATATATATATATATATATATATATATAAACAAGTCCGCCGTAGGCGAATACGTTGTTCGGTCAAACTGTTTTATATCATGACTAATAAATCATTTTTTCTATATCAAAAATAATTACTAACATGGACGTACTCAAAGCGGAAAAGTCATTTATCTAATCAGAATATAGCAGTATATTATATATATATATATATATATATATATTATATATATATATATATACACACACATTTAAATACAAAATACAAAGCGGAAAATATGAAAAAACGTTAGAATACATTTTCTAGCAAGAATTTAATATCAATACTTGCAAAATTCTTGAGAAAGTTTTCTTTTATATATATATATATATGGGCAAGCTCCATAAAAATACCCACCTAAAATTGTACTTCTAAAACTTATGAAGATGAGTCTCCATTCAACCGGACATATAATTTGTTTCTCTTCTTTGTACACATCGTACTTACTCGGCAGATCTAATTCCTAATAATAAACAATTCTGTAAACTAACTGGTATGTCACAATTCAATTATAATATATGTATAATTTCTCTCTCTCTTTCTCACTCTCTCTCTCTCTCTCTCACACACACACACACACACACACACACACACACACACACACACACACACATATATATATATATACACATATGTATAAAGGCATTTCGAGAGATAGGTATACTGCATTAATGTTATAAAAAATTGTATATGGTGAAATCCTAATAAGCAAGCTTACTGCGGTGAGTATACGGCTTATAAATTATCAATATCTAGAATATTGGGATGTGTAAACTTACGATTCACTAGAAATGGACATTAGTGTAAAAATAAATTAAGTCTTTTATAATTAAACAGAAGTTGATAGAGGTATAGTCTTTATTTTAATGCATTTCATATCCAGAACCACGAAACGAATAGCTGGCTTTACACGCATTTTATTAATACTCTGATTCTTGCTCCGAAGGACGTACATAATTCTACGGTTATTTCTTAAACGTTTACAAGTACACGGGAGCATTAATTAAACCGTACACGGCTCACTTCTGAGAGAGAGAGAGAGAGAGAGAGAGAGAGAGAGAGAGAGATGACTTATAATGCATGGACAATCTTCTGCGAAAAAGTGTTAACCGATACGGAAAAAATCTAAATCGTAAACCTACAGTAAACTCCTCTAGATCAAGAGTATAAGTATGGGACAGAACAATGTAAAAGGGCGACTTTAAAAATGATCAAATGATCAAAGCATTTTTGAGGATACACAATTATTAACTTATTATAATGTTAAAGATTACGAAGCCAACAAAATATCTGAATCTCTAAGTTGCAATGTAATAAACAGGGAACAGATAAAATATGAAGATATTTTATATGGATCGAAGTTTGAACACTGAAAAGGACCTATCCGACCACTAATTACTAAATGGCGCCACATAATAAATTGTCTTAACGCGTAATTTTTCTAGAGCCATTTACCCCTCTGCCTAAATTTCTATCGTGTTTTTTTTTACTAGAAAAATAAAATCAAGGGTTCACAACTCTTCTCGAGCTTAGTGTTAAGAAACAAACAAAACTAAATAGATAATGATTTCAAAACCCCAATTACGCGAATTACAATAATTTTTAATAACCATTACAAAAACTTTGGCCATTCTTCAAAAGGTCCTTGTAATTACCATTACTTTTGAGCACTAAAACTATCACGAGAACTCTAGGTTGAAAAATGGTCTGAATTAAAGTACAAATGTAAAAAAAATAACCAACATAAAATATTTTACACTCCATAGAAATAACAAATTGGACGTTAAAGTTAATTAAATGACGTTATCAATACTATTAGTATTGTATCTATGATTAGTATTGTATTAGATCACAATAATGAAAAAAACCCAAACATAACTGGTAAAGAACTGCATTTTGTAACCAGTAATATTTTACATACATACTACATAATTATATATATATATATATATATATATATATATATATAATACACATATATATTATCTGTATGTATATATGAACAAACTTTACAGATATAAGAGCAGCTTGGAAACATACACACACTAGATACACACACACACAATATATATATATATATATATATATAGATATATATATATATATATATATATATATATTATATATTTCAAACTTTAGAGATAATAAGAGCTTGGAAAGACATAAGGCATCGGTAGGATAAGAAAAGGGAGAAGAGCATTGTCTGGTATCCGTGTGAGAGAGGGGGAAAACGAGATGAGTAAAAATAAAGTTGTTTTCGTGTCTAAGGCCATGTGCAGAGGTAAGGAAAGAGGGAAAGCCGGAGTTTGAAGTCTTGGGGGGGGAGGGGAGAAGAAGAGAGGGGATGCCCTGGGGGGAGAAGGACAGAGCCGATATGAGAAGGGTGAATAGGGTAATGATTCAGAGGCATGAAGGAAGGAAGGGGCGCTCGAGGGGAAGGGGGGGGGGGCGATAGGGAAGGGAATGGGGTCTTGGGACTTTGCCCTACAGAACGAAAACAATCTCGAGGAAAATAAGTTTCAAATGGCCTGATAAAAGACGTGAGTCACCTTTGTAAAAGACCGCAGTGAATCATAGCACGTACAGATAAGGATAACTACAGGTTGTTCTATGTGCATTAGAACAATAAAAACAACACTTGTGTAAAACCCCCGACAAAAAACATTTATTGAAAAATAATTGTGATGGTAAAGAATAATCATTAGGAGTCATTAAATCTTGATTAACATAAAAAACAAATACTGCAATCCTTTCTAGATCCATCAAACACGAGGCATTTATGGCAAGCGTTAATAAGATACATCTAAATTATTGAGCCTAGCATGGGATTCATTTCTAAATGAATAGCTAGCATTGCTCTTGAAAAAATAAAGACCACATTCTCGTTTAATTTGAGAAGATCCCATATTTAGTCCTTCTCATATATAACCTTAACACAAAAACATGTACATGTGATCATATAACGCCGAGAGAGAGAGAGAGAGAGAGAGAGAGAGAGAGAGAGAGAGAGAGAGAGAGAGAGAGAGAGAGAGAGAGAGTGTCGATTAGTAATTTCAACAAATCAGTTTAAATATTTAAAATAAAAAAAAATATATGGACGATAGAATACACTGAACAGAAATAACTTGTATAAAAAAAACTTCGTATTACAAAGGGTAAGCCATGAAAAATATCATTTTTTCAATATCACTAGAAAGTATTTTCTGTACAAAGCACAAAATATTCAATTAATAAAAAAATTAATATTTACAAAATAGAAATAGAAGTTTTTTTATCTGAATTACAATGAAGTTCTGACACTATAATATAATAATTGACCTTCGAGCTATGTATCACAGCGCATAAAGTATAACTACACATATAAGAAAGAGACCACCATGTCATTATATCAAGAGTCCCAAGTAGGAAAAAGATGAAAATCTTTTACGTTTTTAAGCAGACTTAGAAGATGCTTTTATTTAAACATAACACTAACAATTGAAGCCCATGTAAGAGGAATATGTTTTGGTGAACATATCTGGGGAATAAAGGCCGATTGCAATCTGTCATAATAGACAACTCCTTTGATAGTTTATTTCATAAGCATAAATGGAAATGTTAAGCGAGAAATTAAATGAATTTACGTTAAGAATGCGGTACTGGCAGAAAAAAAAAAACACATCTGGAAGTTTCCAGGCAGGGAAAATTGATACTGCATCTTGAAAGGCAGTTCCTCTGTTTCACTCTAAATTCACATGGCTGCGTAGGTTTTGAACAAGTCTCACAGTATTGAAAGAAATTCTCTGTGTTTGCAGTGTGAAATACGCCTCTAAATCTACAAAACTTAAAGAAGAAAAAATTTCTGTAACCGGTTACGTAGTGACTCTCCTTTCCAAACACGCATACACGAATTTGCATGAAACTAAATAAGAACTTTCTCCCAAAATTGGACAGGATTGGCGCTTTCTCTAAAGTTCTCATGCCATTCAATACTATTCAGCTGTTTCCACAGTAAATGAGAGGTCTTGATACCCTGAATGGTACCTACATACGAAGTCTGAAGAGGCAGGGTAGTTCTTACGAGTGATACGGTGATTTTTGCTCCGTAAACAACTGTTAATCCCAGGTTTTCCTCATTGTGCTTGAAAAATAGCCAAAATAAAAACAACCAAAACGAAAAACTCACATGTATGCTATTCCCACTTAAGTGTCTAACAAAGCAACTTTAGATTTACACTGAAACTTATTCAAGTCAAAACGCTGCGAATAAAAAGTTCTCCTTTAATATAGGTTAAGTACTTTTTGGTTAAATTTAAGTCCGAAAATTAACCGAGAAGAATTTTACTGGCAAGCATCAGAGCAATTTGAAATTATTCATTATTGTACATTCTGTAAAAACTTGCTTTTGAAATTTTGCGTTAGAATCAACAAACGAAGTAAAAATAAAATTATGATTATGTTCTGTAACATTATATTTCTAACAGCAAACGGTTAATTTTTCAATAATCATATTTCATCGTCAGAAAAATGTTAAAAATTTTCCTTTTGAATTTGTGCAAGCTACATTTCAAAACCAATATTACTTGAAACGATAACCATAGGTGTATATTCATAATTTATTTTTGATAAAATGACCAAAATTACTAAATTGAACGATTACTGGAAAATATTAATATAATTGTACCACAACTTTATTTGTAAATGTGTCAACATTGACAGCATGAGTACTAGTCAGGAACAGAATATGTATTTGCTTAATGTAACTACATTTAAAGTTTCATTCATGTAAAAATTAAATACACTACAAAAGTACAAAACTGGGCGCTCTTTTGATCTACAGGAGAGCAAAATTACATGCTTGTTTGTTATATATTTGTAACGCAGTTTCATAATACAAGAATAAAATACAAAAATTGGCTACTTTATACGTCTGTTAAATGAGCTGTTTTTTAACATTAAGGAAACTGATAATTCTATTTCATCAATATGCGTAATCTCATCTTCAAACCTTAAGCAATTTTAATAGTTACCCCACTAAAAGATATATATACTGGTTTCGAAATTAGAGCCCACCCCCCCTCCACAGAACAAATGTTAAGTTATGAAGTTTTCTGCTTTAGCCTATCTCCAAGTACATTATCTTAAGTTTCTATTAAGCCACTTTTCATTTTACATTTCTTGTATTTTCAGACTGAGTGACGGAGTTAGATACAGCCATGGCTAACGACTCGGAGGAAATAAGATGGATGGATCGAATCCGGGCTATAACCTTCAGAATGGCCAGGGACGCTGGTACATTCTTCACTTCATGGTCCTGGATAGCTAAATACATTAAAAGAGATGGATCTTCTGTTAAAAGAAACTGGAACAAAAATCCACATGACTGTCATCGCAAAAAGTGTGAGGGAAGGCCTGAAGTCCTTTCTCAGGAGTCAAAAGACATCATAGCTGAGGCAGTGGGTAGACCAAGAAAGTCTTTACGTAAATTGGCGCTTGAACTAGAAACAAAAATGGGAAAGAAGAGAAGTGTAAAGAAGAGAAGTGTAAAGAAGAGAAGTTATAGTGCTGTATATCGTGAGTTGAAAAAATCTGGTATCAAGCCATTTCATGTTATCAACAAGCCCAACATCACTCAGCAACAGAGAGAAGACCGTGCATGGTTTTGTGGTTAATTTCTTAAAGATTGGGATGAAGTTGATTCTCCATGTTGCTGCATCAGATGAATTCTTCATTTACACAGTCAGGAAGCCTAATCATAAAAAAATGACTTCATTTGGGCTGCAAAGTTGGATGATATCAGCAATGATGTGGGTGATTGACAAGTTGTGAAATTTCCTGAATGTTCGGGAATTTTTCTCTGCTTCACAGCCAAACGGTTAATGTGGATCATCAAAGAAAAAGGACAGTCATGGAATGGCAAAAACTTCAGAGAAACTGTGCTCACTGGTGGAGTATTTCCTTTCCTCAAAGATTCTGAAAAATGTGTTATCTGTTGAAGAAGTCACATTTTTGCATGATAAGGCACCATGTTTCAAGGCTCCTCAGACACATGAGCTGCTTCGAACCAGCGGTATCAATTTCTTCTCGTCAAGTGAATTTCCAGGTAGCTCCCCTGACCTTAATGTGTGTGAAAACATTGGTAGCATCTTAAAGGATCGTGTTGAAGAGTGCACAGTGAACTATGATGGTATACTAAGCCTCGACGACCTGCAAAGAGAGGTGACCGAAGTGCTTAGGGAAACAGAGTTTGGGTCTCAGCTTTTCTGCAATTTGCAGAAATCATACCCCTCAAGAATGCAGGTTGTAGTACAGGCAGATGGAAGCCACACAAAATATTAATACTCGGAGAGAAACTTGAATACCTGTTCTAAATTACTTTTGTTTTTGTCCATATCAATTTTAGTTAATGCTGTAGAGGGGGGCCTCTAATTTCGAAACACCCTATATATATATATATATATATACTATATATATATATATATATATATATATATATATATATATATATATATATATATATATATATATATATATATATAATATATATATATATATACACATTAAGGCATTAAGGGGTCGGCTGCCTGATGCGCCTTCTCTCTACTGCCTTCTATCAAGGCATCCATCCACTAAACCTCTTTTCTCCGTATCTTCCTTCACTTTATCTCGCCATATGATTCTAATATATAAATATATATATATGCATGTATACACGTATATATATATATATATATATATATATATAGATATATATATATACATATATATATCATGTATATACGTATATATATATATATATATATATATATATATATATATATATGTGTGTGTGTGTGTGTGTGAGTGTGAGTGTGTGTGTATACACACACACATGCCATTTCCATATTGCATCGACGTTTTAACGATACTATTTGCAGATACTTTCGTTATCGAAAAAACTATATCATATTGTAGAATATACTGTGGTCACACTTTTAAAAACTTTAAATATCCGATATGGAAACGTTAAAAAATATACCTACTTAAAATGGAAGGATTTTAATTTTTCCGTAAAAATGGGTTTCTTAACATTACATACAGCTTTTTTTTTTAATAAGCAAAGCTAAAATACTAATTATTTTAGAGTTCACTTTATTACATTTATCACATTTTTCGTGAAAAAACTTTTTTTCTGAAATTAAAATTCAATCTCAGATTTTTAACATTTTTTTAAATTATTGTTTTAGAATACTGGAGTTAAGTATTCCGTCTAAAATTATACTGATTTGCCAATTATGACAATAGAAAAAAATTTTGCTAAATTATTATGTAATAATTTTCGTTCATGAAATTTCAATTCAGCATGGTATTACTGCTTTTGATTGAGTGGAGAAAACATTTGAAATTACTATTATTTACAGGTTACTGCATAATCCAATATGATAAATGAAGCAACCGACCGGTTCATTTTTATTACTGTAGCTCTAATATACAGTGCATTCATATCTATGATTATTACTCTTTGACATACTGGATAAAATAATTATTGTGGCCTGAGTTATATTTTCAAATTCAAATATTAATAGTTCATGGTATCAATTTTAACATTAAAAACGGATGTTTGTTGTAATTTCAAGAGCTTCAGTATTTCTGAATTAGAGAAACAGGATGAAAATGATTACAAATATGCGTTTTTGCATTCACTTGCCCTAAAAGAAGCAAACGACACGTTCACATAAGGTTTCTTGAAGCTTTCAGTGAAAACCGTTGTAGTCTATATAACTAAAGTCAATAATACACGTAAACGCCCTTAAACCTTTCTAAGCAATAATAATCTATCAGTGATTACCAGATCAGTGTTCTTGGTTTTTTGTTGTATTTTTTGTAAACTTTAATAATTGCATCAAAAACACTTCAAAACAAAGTTGGCCCTGTAATTTCATTTAAAAATCACAACAGATTTTACAGGAAATTCGTGAGGTTATGCCTCGTTCTAATTAGTATAAAAATGTGTCTATAATCTTTTGCAATACATCAAAGGAATATTGGTCTTATATGTAAAATTCTACGGCTAAAATATGATAATCTAACATATTAAAAAGAAAAAAAAAAAGGTTAAGAAAATGGTTATAAACAGAAAACCATTTTCATCTTCAATTTCATATTCACTCACTGGCTTTCATCCAGGAAAAGGCAGCTATTAAACATTTCAAATTCGAAACACTATAACTTATCAAGTGTATCCATCAAAGTTCACGAAATGACTTCTTTCTGTTCAAGGAGCAGTACTATATATATATATATATATATATATATATATATATATATATATATATATATATATATATATATATATATATTTATAGACAAAATTTGTTCAACCTGCAACCATGGTACGGTGTGATCTTCCTATTCAGGTACTAGTTGAATCGTAGGAGCTCTGAAGATTTCAAACTGCGTTGGTAGGCTCATGTGTATTATTTCAGCTTTTGCTTTTCTCGTACACAGTTTCTTTTTTAGCTCTGAATTTCTGCTATCATACTGGGGAATTTCCCTAGTGTAGCCCTGAGCTTATAGCATTTAGTTAATATAAAATATATATATTATAATATATATATATATATATATATATATATATATATATATATATATATATATATATATTAATCAATAATATAATATTAATGATAGTAATTTCAAACCTGCTTTGAAATTGAACATCTGACACTTTAATTTATGAAGACTATGCTGGAAGTCAGCAACAGAACTCATTTTATTATCTGATATTCCTAATCTAAACCTCCAAAAATATATCTACGTGTAAACAATACCTAAAGGATCCCAAAGGATTCACAAATTCTCCACGAGGGCCCAGAAGAGATAACGCTTTTGGGAACCAGATTTGGATCCAACAGCAAAAAGCATCGAGCCTCAGAGAAACTGCAACTGAGTGAAAAATTGTCATCTACTCATTAATACCAAGATTTAGCATAATTTCAAAACCGAGTTCAGTCCTTTCTGCTTTTTTCAAATTTTAACGAAATACTTTACTTTTAAAAGGCAGACTACCACCGTGAGTATTGAAATACCATGTTTAACTAAAAGAGCAAAATATGCAGGGTATAGAGAGGACAAATAAGAATATATTTACCTACAATGCTTCTGTTGGCTACTACAGTACTCATAAAATTATTACTATCAATATTGAGCCAATGCAATCATTCCTAATAGTTTTCTTTTCTAAGTACAAATGAAATATTTCTGGTTCCAGGTTTGCTAGACAATAAGAAAAGTATCTGAAAAATCAAAATCCTTTAAAAAATGACTGCAAATAACATCCAAATATTCCTAAGAAAGACAAGAAAAACAAAATATGAATCATCAAGTACCTAGAGATAAGCGATTTAGAAGAAAACTGACTAAAATCCTTGTTTACTGAATAATTTCACAACATCTACTTATCTCCAAAGGCCATCTGCCAATTTCTCCATAGGTCAATAAGAAGTTCCCCCAAAAGCTAGAAATTCAGTTGAAATTTCTCATATCTATAGATAAATTTATTTCCACTAGTTTCACATTGCTGTCATGAATACAAATACTCGGAACATTTGGGGAGTAAAATAAAAGAAAAATTCCTACACAAATGATGAAACAGTATAAGAAAAATACACGAACTTTAAATCTTTTTTCCTTGTTACTAAAAAGTAAAAAGTTTAAACTTAAATATGGATCATGAGGAGAGTTTTTCCATAAAGCTGAAATCTGAAATAAACAAGTTAATGACAAAAGAAATATAACCAAATACTACTGTAATTCTTATTTTATGGAAATATACAGTTTACTGTTTTTTTTGTTTTGTTTTTTTTTTCAATCCAGACCGTCTCCAAAAAAGGTGAATTTTGAGATGGTAAATTCATTCATCATACGTATACAGAATACAAATGGTGCAATACAGATGATGTGATATATACGACGTACTCCATATCAAATGGCAGATCCCCATCGTAATAAAAATCAGAGACTAAGAAAGTTAATTTTTTCTAAAAGAGTTTAGTTCTCCTAATTTCAGGCGGGAGCCTATGGCAAAATTCACCGTTAGCAATGCTTTCGCTGCCACCTCTATGGATTTTGCAGCTACTATTATTATTAATTAAATAACTGAGATTTGCATATCACTTTTCCTATTTAGCAGACTTGGTCTGACTTCTGCATGTGCCTAAGGTCTCTAGCTGACAAATAAAGTTATGCTATTACTATTGCCATTCCTATAATCATGATTACTGTAGTTCCCAGTATTATCAGTAACTGTTAAGTGTAGCCGTTGCAGTAACAACTTTATATCTCGTGTATCTCTATATGGTGTACTGCATTTTCTATGTTGTACATATTTGTTATGCCCCTAAACTGAAATTGAGGATGCAAACTCAAAGGCTCTGAAACCAACATTCGAAGTATTAAATTTTGGCTCAAATAACTTCAAACTATCAGTAACCAAATCTTGTGTTTATTATTCGTCGGCTGTTTTATTCACAGTCTTTCAAACATTTTGGACACCCAGACTTGGTAACCTGATGAAAGACAACGTATTTTAAAAATCATTCAACCTTTGACTGGGAATCAGTGCAACTCATACAATAAAGGGGTTATCCTGTCACGGGGTACAATACCTTCTTAGTAATGTGGTGGCTCTAACATATTTCGCAGAGTCAGCTGTTGTATCTCAGGTAGATTGTGATAGAGTTGCAACAGTCCACTCTCTTTATGACAGGGAATATTTGTATGATGATGACCATAGAAATGATTAGTTTGAGCACTGAAGACAAATTACCGTCCAGCAACACACTTCAATCACGGACTTCGTTAGCAATCAGGACTGGATTACTATTTATATTTAGCTGAATATAACCAAGGTTTCCTAAGTTATTTTTTCTTTCCAACCAAAATGAGTTCGGGTTTATTGTAATTCAATTTTAATAGTTCGAATGTTAACCGTTCCTTAACACTGATAAGAACATCATGGTTTCTCCTTTGTATCTTCGGACCCATTTATAGAAACATAAAATTGGGTGTCACGCAAGAATCTTCAATTTTACCTTATGTTTCTCTAGTACATTTCTCAATCCAGTCTTATCTATGCAACATAGAACTGGACTTCATTCAATTCCCCCTCTTAGTGTTTTATAAGAGGAATATGAGTTTCCAATTTTCACACTGCATTTTCTGTCAAACGGGTAGTCTTTCAAATACTCAAAGCATTCTTCAATAATTCCAATGGACGGTAAATGATTTAAAAGACGTTCATGCACACAAGTATCAAATATTGCGCCGAAACAGCAAGAGACAACAATACCAAATTTGCCTTTATCATTAACTCTCAAGATAATTTACAACAACGCATACAGCAGTCTGCAGAATACAGCATACAGTAACTGTAAGCTTACTGACTCTTTGGTAAAGCATTTACCATTTTCACGTGAATAATTAAGTGTTCAAGAAACACATACTGTAGCATCTTGGACATAAAAGAAATTTGAAACAGGTCTGTATGAACTTACACTTGGTTTAAACATGTGCACCTTTCAAAACTGGTTTGATAACAGCCACTTCCTCAGATGTAGGGAACTTGCACTCACAAACACTGGCAGTTATAACTTTCACCATTATATCGGTAAGTCATGAACAATTTTCCACTCCAACAAATTCTGAAATTGGCACTGGATTAATTTCAGTTGTTTTCTTAGCCTTTTTAGTAATGCTATTCACATCAGCAATATTTATAACATTAAATCTCGATAACCTTTCACTGGCATCAGGTATACGTAGTGCTAATCTGCTTCGGCGTCTCAAAAAAATTGGCAATTAAGATCTCCATTTGCTCCTTAAAAAATAAAAGAAAAATATAAACCAGTTCTCGATCACTTGAACTTTCGGGAGCTCTTCTCCTTCACATTTACAGTTATGCCATCCAGAAGTCTGTATGATTTGTTCATATCCATTTCTGCTTCTCGGGTCTTATATTGAATTATTCAGTTTTTCTCTTAAGTAATTGCTACGGACTATTATCTTTAACCTTTTCCATTTGTCCTCTTTGCGTCTTGTTTCCCCCCCTTTAATCTCAAGAGTCTCACATTAAACCAACATTATATAATAACCAATAGGTAAAATCATTGGTTTTAATTTTTCCCGTAACTATTAGAAATATGGCAATGAGAACCTATATTACAGTCTGACCTCGAAAGCTCTTCTTAAAATACAGTGGATTTCATTTTTCAAACAACAACAACAACAACAATAATAATACTTCGCCATTCAGTCTACTTCTGTTACACACGTAATGGTATAGTTTGATTTATTCTTAATTCCTGCCAAGATGGGTTTATAACCCATCCAGGTGACAGTAATTTCCTCTAATGATTTAGTTGTGCGTTTTATTTTTTTAATAAGGTATAGAACTTATTTCCTTCAGAAATTTGAAATATAAATTTCTGCTTTTGTTGCATTATATCTTAATTGTAATTTCATGAGCTAATAGACCACTGTTCTTATGATGTAAATTGTTTAAACAATCATGTCTAGAACAATTAAATGAACGAAACGCCTGCGTATAACCAAAGCAACGTGCCAAATGATACATATATTCTCAAGGCCACGATAAAAGGGTTCCATAAATAAATAAATAAATAAATAAATAAAAAAATAAATAAATAATAACTTTTTCTATAAGTATAACGTGTTACTGATGTCAGGGGGATGCCAAAAAAAAAGTCTGATCATGGCAAAGAGTTTCCTTGAAGAAATAATGCTGTTCGAAAATAATTACGAGGAAAAAGTTATAAACTTAAAAAAAATTATATACTGAAAAAAATTGCATACTAATAACACTTGGAAATGCACAACCAGTGCCAAAAACTTTAGATAAATATATATAAAACTGGTGGATCATATCAAGATTAGCCAACCCACTATTTTTAAAGACAATATTATACAACTTTGATTATAATCTATCTATATATATATATATATATAATTATATATCATGACTATATATATATATATATATATAAATATATATATATATATATATATATATATAAAAGTAACATTATAATTGTATTATATGTATATGGCATGAGATATACATGACCTAATACATCTTATATAAAAATACATATTATATGTATATTATATATTTATATTATATCACCTACATATATACAATACAATAGATATATATATATATATATATATATATAAAGATAATATATTATAATATATTATATTTTATAATCAAAGTTGTATAATATTGTCTTTATATATATATTTATCTAAAGTTTTTGGCAATGGTTGTGCATTTCCAAGTCTTATAAGTATATAATTTTTTTCCAGTATATAATTTTTTCAAGTATATAATTTTTTTAGTATATAATTTTTTTCAGTATATAACTTTAAGTGTATAACTTTTTCCTCGTAATTATTTTCGAAAGCATTATTTCTTCAAAGAAAATCTTTGCCATGATCAGACGTATATATACACATATCAAAGTGGTATATTGTCTAGAAATATTGTGGGTTTGTTAATCTTGACATGATCCGAACTGGTATATTACACTTACGGCCACACCGATCTGATAATTTAAACTATAGAGAATGTATATCGAGGATGCCTGCTGCAGTCTTTAATAGTAAAAATTCTGTACTACATTATCTCACTGTCTGACTTATTACTTGTAATGTAGTCAATACTTAGCAAGTTTAGTTTCAAATTGGCCTAGCCTTCACATTTTCAATTGTACACATTTATACAAACAGATTGTGGGAAAACAATATTCATGATATTATTTTACGTTATTTACCAACCGTTATATCTAAATGAAGAGTGTGAATTAACAAAAATCAATAACTGATTTGAGCTAGTCCCATTCTTTCTCAAGGAACAAAAATTAAACCCGCCAGACTTCAACTAGTTAGTATACTTATCAAGAAAGAAGCGCAACATAAGTGAGAAAACGCATTAGAAAGTCTTACCAGGTATACTTTAGTTTTTCTCTCGATCTGTTAAGGGACGAGAGAAATTTAGACTTCCCACACACACATGAAAAGAGAAACCAGAGTTCTAAAACAACCGTTAGGACTCGCAACCGAAAATGGATTTTGGAAACACAAAAAACAAAAAAACAGCGACATCTGAGGAGGCACTGGTCACTCGGGCAAAAAACGAAGACACACAAATCTCAAAAGCAGAACTAATATATCAGCACATCTACTGCATTAGGCGCTGCAGATCAGAGAGAACAGTTTAACACAAGTGAATACTTACGACAAAAAGCTTGCAGCCACTCGGCCAACATCAAAGGCATTAGTTACGCTCTCTATTTCCCTGATAGGAAAAAAACACAAAAACACGAACACACACCCAATAGAAAACTAGGCTGACCGTCCCTAACACCACGGCACGAGGGTAAAAAAAAAATGCTTGCAGTCGAAAGCAGACATTAAAAAAAGTTATGCCTTGAACATTATGAGATTAGAATAAATAAGGGGGGGGGGGGCGGATGAAACCACAATAGTCACAACAAAGACGCGAAGCTCACCGATAAGGTATATAAACTGAGTGGGTACAAAGTGACGTTGTTTGTAGAGCTAAAAGGCGGAAGAAGAGTTCACAGAATGTTAAACGTCAGGGGATGTTGCCGAGTGGTTCGCTTGTTACGACAACTCGAACGACCTGCTTCGATAATTTAAACAAGCATATAATTTGATTTACGACAGTTCAAAAGGAAAACGAGATCACTTCAGGAATTTATCTCTGACCAGTCCGCAAAGTTTATATATCATGATACATTGAGAGAGAGAGAGAGAGAGAGAGAGAGAGAGAGAGAGAGAGAGAGAGAGAGAGAGAGAGAGAGAGAGAGAGGCAGGCATTCTGCAAGTACACCTCTCGTCAATGGCATTTATGAATATAGTTCAGGAACCGCATACTGTGTGCCTAATGCTACTTAAACATTGGTTATTGACATGTGACATGATCCAGATCTCTCTCTCTCTCTCTCTCTTTTTCTCTCTCTCTCTCCAATATATACACGAGGATGCAAACAGTAACACCCGTGTATACATGTTAATATGTAAAACGCGCGCACACATACACTATTAAACATATATGTGTGTATATATTATATATTATATATATATATATTTTATATTATATATATAAGATATAGTTATCGACGTACGGTGTTCCACTGTACGGGGGAGGGTGGTTACTTAGCCCTCTTTCTTAAAATCCATCATGTCCTTGACCTGAGCCAGTGGATTGTGTACCTGGATATTTGACTAGAATGGATCGCAACCAACAAAGAAAAGGGAATAGTGCTAACAACCTCATCACAAAAGACCTGCAGAGACTCGGGAAGGTTAACACTACTCTGCAAAAGTAGCAATTTTAAAAAAGAAATCAAACAGCAGTGGAAGCTTGCTATATGTTTTTCTGTCAGGTATTTAGAGATTACTCAAGTTTATTATTTCAGAGCTCTTTACTGGCTGAGGAAGAAGCTCTTGCTGAAGACAGATGAAAATACCATAGTAAAATAATGAAAATAAATATTACAATAATCATCATATGTGTCCATCTACGTAAAGACCGCTGATACAAGAAGACAAAAGATATCGTAACAAGAAAAAAACACCCTATCTAGGTACAATAGAAAAGAACGAGACGAATACCTATGCACCAAAAGAGAGAGAGAGAGAGAGAGAGAGAGAGAGAGAGAGAGAGAGAGAGAGAGAGAGAGAATAAAAAGTCGAAATTGTTTCAGTCTCATGAGAGATTAATTGTTCATGGAAAGTGCTTTATCAACAGTAATGTTTTGTAATAACAATGTGGCACACTCCAATATCCCTGACATTGCAGGGAATGCGAGTACGCCTAACTATTCGGTTTCAAAGCAAGAGTGCTAATTACACTAATCGTCAGGCTGATGATGAGACTCGTGATTTGCGACCGTGCAGTAACCTGGAGCAGGTCTATCAAGGGAGCAGAGGAAAGTAGAGATTTGTTTCGATATAATAAGGATCTGTCACAGACAATTATGGGTCGTTCAGGCTATTATTTTACACTTTATAAAACTAGTTTCGACAGATCTTTGAGCTGGAGAACATTATTTCACACTAAATTACAATTTTGCTAGAGAAAGTATGGGCTTGCCTTTGTTTAATAAGGAATTCAGCAACTGACAAAAATAAACCACACGTCAGAATGAGATACGAAAAAAATCATAAGGATTATCATATAAATAGCAGTATTTTCAAGAGAAAGTGATGACCTGACCTAACTTGTCTGTACACCCGCACTTGCACATTATAATTAATCTTTGAGGTTACCACACGAAACCCTTTAGCGAAAGTAATTGGAAATTTCTTAAGGCTACTTATGAAATTAAATGTTTCAGAATTTTGCACTCATAGCATATAATATATATATATTATATATTATATATATATAATATATATCTATATATATAATATATATAATATATATATATATATATATATATATATATATATATATATATAAGGAGAGGAAAATGCCAGTGAGCCTTAATAAAACTTTCCGTCCTACTCGATTACCCTGACAATAAAATGGTAAAGACTTATCCCAAAAATAATAACACTGCAATACAACAATAGGAAGGATAAAAATAGTCATAATTTTTTTCTGTTTCCTAATGAGATTCAAATTATTAGATAATAAAACATCACTTCTGTATCTTTTAACAAACTGAAATCATTCAAGCAAAACACTTACAGCCTATTAGAGTCTCTCTGGATGACTTGAAAATATCCACAAAAAATGGCAAACTTTTATTCCAAGAGTCGTGTACTCTCAAAGTCGGCTGAAGGGTGTTTAGCGGCCGCCAGTAACCAACCCCTCCTCCCCCCTGCTCCATTATTCTCTCCTTTGCTTGATGCTCTATTCATTATCAAATTCAGCCACTGAGTTTAAAAGCAACTGCAAAATAACAAGTTAAAAGTTGATACTGAAATTTGTTTACTCACGGTGCAATAATAAATAATTCACTGCACGAAATTTATAATGGTGGTATAGAAAGATTCGGATATCCTCTTTCTCTCTCTCTCTAAAAAAAAATGAATGTACGGTGTTGAGAAATGCGTAGTTGAGAAGTTCCAATTTCACTTACATAGCAATATGTCATTTCATGTGAGAGGATGACCTTTAGGACCATGTGAAATAAATGAAAACAGCTTTATCAGTGGATGTACTTTGTATCGTGTATCCAACACATGCTACAACAGTTATGTTGTGGAAATACGAAAATAAAATTTCACAAGAACGTCACTTAGGTTTGCGTTTCACACAGTTACGATATGTTTCGTTCCACAAGATACCCTTAAAAATTAGGCTACTTCAGAACTGTAAAGATGACACTATTAGAGCATAATAAATCTTAGTTTTCATGTAGGTTGCAGAATTCTTACAGACTAGCGGGAAAGGAATCTTATATTTCAAGTTTATTTCAGGTTCAAGAGTCTCTCTCTCTCTCTTCCCTTGGTATGGCCTTCCTTTCATTATTGAATTACAAGTCAATCTTGCACTGTACACTACGAAGTAAGGCTTTTACAGTTTCGAGTAAGCAGAGATCTTTAAGCAACGCTTTTGAAAGTAAGTGTAAGTGCAAAAGAAATCTAACTTAATACTGAAAAATACTAGTTCAAAATGCGTTAATGACACTGCGCTGTCTGTAAAACAGATCGACTCAAAGCTAATGTAGGATATATGATTAAATAGCTTTTACACTGGATGTCAACTAGGAGACAGGTGCTGCGACTGACTTTCCTAACCTAACATGAAAGAAACTTTTTGTCACTTGTTCCAAGCAACGGAGGTGGGGAGAAGAAAGTAAGGCTTTGAATGTCAGTGGATACCGTAAGTTACATAGATTCAATATGCTCTGCAATGTATTAGAAGAGCAAATGGAAGAGATGGGATGGGGAGAAGCAGCACCTGGAGTGGAAGGATGTGTCGGTGAAAGGAAGAACAAGTTTGCTTCTTTGGGGACACACTTAGCAGTAAAGCAGGCACTGACTGGGAAGGCAGAAAAAGAGTAGCTACAGCGTGGGTGCAGTAAATGAGACTCCATGACTACTAGTAATTGAGCGTACGTATACCATTAGTAAACACGGCAAAAAATTATATATGTAAAAGACTGAACTGGTTTAGACATGCGATGAGAAAGAATGAGGAACAACTAGCAGACATAGGAGCAGCAAGACGAGGACCAGCAGGAAAACCTAGAAAATCAATGAGAATGGCCACATAAGAATCCCTGGACCTGGTGCAGTTTCAGAAAGAAACTGTACACGATGGCAGACATCAGCGAGAATTTATTCGTGATTGTCCTACATGAGGGAAAATGTGATGCGAAAAGTTAAGGAAAACAATGAATGTATGATGCTGATTAATGACCCAAATAAGGAGGGTGATGACTCATGGAGTTGGCGCTCTCATTCCTTCTGGTAGAAGCCTGCAAACGGATTGCTCTTGCTGTCAGGAGCTATCCCTGAGAGTGGGAGACCGTTCATAATTGAATATGTGTGGTCAGTGATGTACGCGTGCATGCAGTGATTGGTGACATTTGAATTCTCAATAAGAAGGGTTTTTACATGTTAAGCCTCAAAGCGTAACACGTCGATAAGATTATTTTGTTGTTGTTTACTTGGCAGGCTTCCGGATCCCATGGCGACTCAATGTTACATGCGCAACACTTGCAAATTTCATTAAAGCCGGACAAGGTTATTTGATAAAGACAACTTTACTAAACAATTAAGATGCATCATTTTTGTTTCTGTCGACTACAGACCCATGCAGGGAAGACACATTGTAAATCTAAAAGTGCAGATTAAAGACACTAGTAAAGGACAAAGTACAAGAATGAGTTACTTGCGCACAAGACACAGAAGCTCTTTCACATGAAGAGCAATGAAATGCTCTTTCATTGTAATCTTAAGTTACAATGAAAGAGCAGTCATTTTCTTTTCCTTAGAACATCAAGGAATAACAAGCACATTCTACTCTACTGCATCAACTACCTGGGAATTTTATAAGAGGTTGAAAGAACAACAGCAATTAAATATCTTAAGAGATCATCATAGACTTAGTGATAAAAAATAACTCATTGTAATTGTGTATATGAGCAAAAATTCCTAACTATTTATATCCAGAAAGCCTACGGTGCTTTAGGTGACAGTATTTCAATAGATTTTATTCTATACTACAGCATCGTAGTATCCTAAACGTCCTGCCAAGGTAGCAATCAAGAATGTGTCGAAAACTTTTTTTATTATCTTGCTGAATAAAAACTTACCAATTACCAATTACAACGAATGTGAAAGACGCTCAATCGACCATTAAAATTTAATATCACCAATAAGCTATCACGCTCCGCCTATGAACGTTCACCCAGACTCAAACGCAACATTAAAAGAAAATTATGACCACCGTTAACAAGTGAACAGTTAAGCAATGTGTAACTCGAAATCATCAGACGGACCGGAATCAAATAATTCACACTTCAGGGGTCACTGATGATGGTATTTCCTTCGGGCTTTTCTCGAGGTTTCACTTTTTTTAAGGTGTTCTACGAAGGACAATCCAGGTGGAAAAAAAGGGTATGGGGGAGGGGGGGGGAGGGGGGGGGCAGAAAACACCAAATAAAGCATCTAAGTACAAGAAATAAGAGTCATTGCAACCTATCCAGTGAAATATATATTTAAAAACGAATAAAACCTCCCAAAATAATCACTTACGTTTGTTAGTTTTGGCAAGAAATGAAAAGTCATACATGAACCACCAGCATGGATATATACAAAGTCTAAAATGTGTAGATCTTAGATATATATTCATTCGAATATATTACTTCATCTTATTCCCAGAGCAGTGTCCAATAGTATGGTTTTGATAACAGAGAAAAACATAAGAGAGAGAGAGAGAGAGAGAGAGAGAGAGAGAGAGAGAGAGAGAGAGAGAGCCGACCACCCCAGAAAGGACAGAGCAATAAAAACTGTCCAGGACTCTCATTACGCCATTGATTAACGATCGGACAGTTGCCGTCCTTCCCCGCCCTGAGGTCGTAACAGGGTATGAATATATCCTCATGACGCACGTCACAAGCCCCGTTCTCATTTATATTCTTCTTTGTACATGTGATCACAATACATCTGGAACTAGACAGCTATACATGTAACGTACTTCCGCCAATGGTGATCAAGGCACAGTATAATTGTTTCTAATGGTGGTTCAATTACTACATGATCATTGTAACTGGCCTTCATTACAGACTGTCAAGCATTACCATGTCTGCTCTTTCCTTGTATAAGGTACAATGAATATTTCGATTAAATATAAAATAAATAAATAAATAAATAAAATCCTGTGTCAATCCAAAGCTAGTTACGCAGTTCTCTAGGACTGCTTCGTAAACCTGATGAGTTCTAATTAATTATTCACATTTTCTTTACATGGCTTCTGGACACTCACTATACAAACACCGAATAAGAAGAATTCTTAATCTGAATATTTTTTTCATTATTATTAATTTATAATGCGAAATTTTTCACAATTCAAAATATGCAAATCCTTAAGGTCAATAAGGTCTCGCAGATCAGTATTTTCGTTGAAGAGTAAAAACATGTACAAAAAATTATTAAAACTGACTACGAAATCTAAAGGTAAATTTA